>NC_070586.1:3855135-4070135 GCF_027409825.1 Scomber japonicus | reverse complement strand
CCATTACTGAAGTGGTATTAATTTTAATCAGATTTTTGTGAATAGCTCCTCTATTTGAAGCTGAATTTACTGGTTAGGTTAACCAGCAGTTTTAAGTATGACTCAATGTCGCCCGCTCTGGCCCCAGGAATACATTTAACTATGGTCCCTGGTGTTGCTAATTTCACGTTTCTGACTATGGAGCTGCCAATGATCAGAGTCTGATTCTCAGCAGGTATGTTGCTGAGTGGAGAGAATCTGTTAGAAACATGAAGAGGTCCGTGGACTTCTGTTTGCGGCTATGCTTCCTTCTAGCAGTCACCCAGCCATCCTGGTTTCCCAGCTACTCGGGAGTCACCGGGGGATTAGCAGCTACGCTAGCACTAGCTGTAGGTCGGCTCGCACCAGCTACAGGGGGCTGGCTAATTACTGGAGCTGACTGGCTTTCCGTGGTGCAGAGCCGCGCTTCTAACTCACTAAGCCTTGCCTCCAAGGCTACAAACAAACTACACTTAGTTCAGGTATCAGTACTGTCAAATGAGGCAGGGGAGTAGCTAAATATGTGACACACCGAGCAAGACAGAGCAGGAGAGTGAGAAAGAGAAGCCATGGCTAACTGCTAACGAAGACTAGCTGTAGAGCTAACAGGGGAGCAAAAGCAACAGATGTTAAGCAGTAGGTTGCTAAAAGATCGAAAAAGCAAGGGCGCTTTAAAACAGACTACAACAAACTACAGACTAGCGTGTGCTTAAGTGTACAATGGATAAGTATTCACAGGAATAAAGAATATATCAAAATTAGGTAAATAGAGAGCAGATACGCTATCAGTAACATAGTCGGAAACCGGAGGTGACGGAATACGCTTACCGGAAGTGATGCACTCCGCTCATTACAATAGTATCTACTCAACATGGGTGGGGTCGTCATAGCACGGAACATGTTAATGCTGCTTGTGGACAAAAACAATCATGAGATGTTTGAATCATTTTAATGAACAAGATTATTACTGATTATATGAGACTGAATGAATGATTCTCTATATTTTCTGTTTCTCTATAGGTTCATCAGATTCAGACATTGGTGTATGGACTGAAATATGTGCCACCAGAAACTGAATCTGAATCACATAATTTGAATTTGTATTGTTCAATTTGAATCATTGCATTGAAAAACTGGATTTGAATTGTATTATTTGAAATTGAATGTATTAGTTTGGAACTGAACATTCAGTTCTGACAATTCAAATTCAGTTCTCACAATTCAATTTCAATTTTCTGTAACAAGTAGTTAAGGCAGAGCAATCGAGCACAGATATATACAGGACGCCTCTTCGGCCAATCAGCACCTTCGTTTTTGAGCACATAACACAGTGGTCATTTGTTGCCACCTCCCGGAGGAAGAACTACTTGACCCATAGACCGACTTGACCCATAGACCGACTTGACCATGGATGAGGCTGGGACAAATACGGTAATGGAAGTTTACCATTTAACGATCTTTTGTTTAACTGTTGTCAATGTCAGCTATTTTGTAGGGTCGTTTCGTTTTCGTCAAAATCTAACGGCTGACAGTAAACTAGCGGAGTGAGTGAGTGGGCGAGCGAGAGTGAGGGAGCGGTGTGTTTCAGTGTCAGGGGACAGAGGTGTGCTGATGATGGAAAGAGCTGGATGAGCAGTATAAACTGAATGTAGTTTGAATGTTACATGTATGTTATGAGCCACATTTTGCAATGGGAGGTGGGAGGTGGCAACAAATGACCACTGTGTTATGTGCTCAAAAACGAAGGTGCTGATTGGCCGAAGAGGCGTCCTGTATATATCTGCGCTCGATTACTCTGCCTTAACTACTTGTTACAGAAAATTGAATTTGAATTGTCAGAACTGAATGTTCAGTTCCAAACTAATACATTCAATTTCAAATAATACAATTCAGATCCAGTTTTTCAATGCAATGATTCAAATTGAACAATACAAATTCAAATTATGTGATTCAGATTCAGTTTCTGGTGGCACATATTTCAGCCCATAGCTGTATATTAAATACATTTTACAAAATGTATTACTGTGTTCTGTATCTGATGAATTGATCTGATTCCGTAAGATTGTTGGTCTCAAAATGAGATGTGGTCAGGTGCACTGGTGGCACATTGCTATTTTGAGATAGAGGAAAGTGATTGCGCCACTGACTAGGCCTGTCACGATAACAAATTTTGCTGGACGATAAATTGTCTCAGAAATTATTGCGATAAGCGATAATATTGTCGTTCTGAGATCATTTTCATCTAATACAATGATAATGGTAGTTGTTACGTAATTTATTATTTTTTTACTTTGCTTCATGTTTGATACACGTTGTTGTCCGACTCGTTCATAGGAGAGAACGGGAGAGTTCACTCAGTAGGTTTTAATTCAAAGTTTTCCAATACAAGATGTACAATGACAGGTGCGAACGAGGTAGATTACTCCAGTAAAATTAAGATTTTAATGACTTAGAAGTCGCCAAATTACTTACTTTAACGAATTTCGTTAGTTTATATAAAGCAGATTTGTAAAATATTACTTTTATGAGGATCACAGTCACAGACTGTATAAACTTAGCATTTCATAATTGTGGTAGCAGCGGTGCAGCAGATGTAATGAAGTCCACGCAGCACGCTGGATGTAAACTAATATTAAGCCTATAGCCTATTCATTATAATGTCCATGGACATAAATTGAGTTCTTTTGCCTTAATAATGACAAAATAATACACAAAAAATGGTCGGATTGGGAATAATGCGTGCAATCGCTGATGGACACCCGCCAATCGGACCAACCCTACTACCGGTTATTCTACAGGTCTATAGGCTACTATGAAATAAAAAATAAAAACTCTTGAAATATTTTATTAGGCGTACTCGAACTGGCAACTAGCTTTCTCTCTGCCTAGTGCCTACAGGTATTCTTCTCACGCAGCTCTTTAGCTGCACTCTGTGGTAGGCTACCCCAGGAGTCCCGCCTCCCCACACACCATGCGACTGACAAGTGACTGACATGAGGATTCGCTCATCGTTACTCTAAGGACCCGAGAGAGAGAGAGAGAGAGAGAGACGAGGAAAACAAATAAGCATGCAAATGGCATTTATCGCTGCCAGAAAAATTATCGAGCTAATTTTAATTATCATGCGATTAATTGATTTATTGAATATCGCGACAGGCCTACCACTGACCAATAAAAACCAGGTCTTAAGTCACTGATGCATATTTCAGTGTTATTTTAAGGCTGCATTATCAAGGTTTTAATAGGCGGGTGTACAATGAATGGAAGCTCTGCCTGTTACACACACAGGGACAGGCAGCTGCACACTGGTGCACCGAAAAGGGGGGGTAAAGGAGACGGATTCTAGGGGCCCATGATTGAGGGGGGCCCAGAGAGGCCCCTAATGATGATGAAATTATATTAAAATAATGACACGAAGTTATTAACTAACATATAATCACAAATGTTTTATTTTCAATGTCCTGGTAACAATAACTGTATTTGTTTAGTTTTTTTGAAATAACAATGATAATAATAATAATAATAATAATAATAATAATAATGCATTTTAGTACAGTCTCAAAACAATACAAAGGTGAATCTGTTATGGGAAAGAGTAATTAAAATGAATGAAATAAAAGTCATTTTGAACAATTTTAATGGTTTAAAAAGCATACACCAGTCCAATTTAAGAATCAGTGTTGCAGCAAATAAATGAATCAAAATGAATTCCATTGTATTCAGAGTGCTCAGTTCTTCCCCTACTATACATGTCAACTGCCATGTTGTTCTTCTTTCACAAATATGGTAATGATAGTCAAAAATACCATTAAAATGCATAATTGTATGTAAAATAGCATTAAAAAAATTTGCCTTTGTGTTGGGGGGCCCTGTAAAGATTCTTTTCATGGGGCCCAAAATCCCTAGGGCGCCCCTGGCTGCACACAAACATGCAAAAAATCAACATATTAAAAAAATATTTTTCAGAATTATGATTGCAAAAATAACAGATAAAATGAGAATAAGCCTTCCACTGCTGTGTATGTTTGTTTGTGGGGGGGTCAGCACCTTGGAGAGAGCCGCTGTAGACAGTCCTAACAACTGTATGAAAGGTTAACATGATTAAAACAATTTCTGAACAATATTTGACACATATTCTTGAGACGACATGGATCAGATTTACATACTTTAAGCAATTAAAACCCTGCTAAGTTTACCTGTTACTCCATAACTGAACACAACTATTTTAAAGGGAACTAAAACTGTAATTAAAAGATAAACGAAAACAAAGCACCATGACATCTGTGTGGTACCCAGTTGAATGCACGATGGACTGAAGGGAGGAGACAGGGGCATGGAAGAGGGTGAAAAGTTTCATGAGAAAAGATAGCCATGTTGGCTGATGTGGAGATGAGAGTTAAGATGCATAAAGAGCTACGAGAGAGTAACAGAGTGTGTAAGAATGTGGACAGAGGATGTCCTAACCAGTTATAGTTTTGGGTTAAAGTGGTAGCAACAGGGAGAGTTGACTGTCATTTTGGTGCAAACTGTAAGATTATACCTTTAACAGATGTTCGTGTACTCAAATGAGTGTATGTCACACCGGGTATACATTTTAGACTAGTTTTAGTTATTAAACAGCACAGTAGGAATGTCATCACTGATGTAATGAACATTATATATATCAGTTTCATCAACACCAAACCTCAGTAAAATTAATATGCACAAGAAATTCCAATACAGGAATGAAAAAGAAAAAGACTTCAGGCAGACTTTTCAGGGAAAGAGTCTTCGAGTTTGTTATGTGGTTTTAAAGCAGCAGCCTGAAACCAGGAAATGTTTATGAAGCCAGACTCTTAATTAAAAAGAATCATCCATCTGTCTTACTGTTTCAGGTGAGCCGCAGCACCGCAGAAGCAGCATGGAGTTTCCGCCACCTAACAGTGAGTAAAACTGGACAGAGACAGAATAGTTCTTGTGTATATGAACCTCTTAAATTATAGTAATTTGTATTTATATTTCAAGATGACAGCTGCTGATAGATTCTCTTAAGCTTACTTTAAAGAAGCTGTGACTTCCTTACTCATTGTGCAAACTAGTAAAACCTTAAAATCTACTTTTCATCAATCTGTATGGATGTGAGATTATTTTCTAATTCAGTTTTGTTTTCAGTGTGAAACAGCTGGTCTGAGAGGAGTTCAGTGGGGAACTTCATACTGGGAGAGTACCCTAACCCTAACCCTAACCCCCCCCCCCCCCCCCCCTCCCGGGAGTTAAACAAAGTATTTGATAGTGTATTGTTGTCAGCTACCTGAAACTTCAGTAATGTACTGTAGTTCAGTGTGTTTTTATTTTTTGTAGCATCATAGAGGTTTTTTCTGAGTTCTTTAACATTTTTTAAAATTGTGATATTGTAAATGCTTTTTTATACTTGCAACAAATGTAAATGTAGTAATTCTTAAATAGTAAAAATATCCAATAAACATCCAGCATGAAGGTGGAGACTGGTCCATTATTAAAAATGAAATCTCTTCACATATCGGATGTTTGTACATACCTGAATATTTGATGGACACTGTGCTGTCAACATGTTGATAATCCTCAGGTGAGGGTGGACAGTGTCAGCCTGGTGATCAGGTGTTTGTAGATAACAGACATAAACAGGCTTTTAAAGAAAAATAATACTGATTGATACATTAAACTGATTTATAGGTCTGACTGACTTTGTGTTTACAGAACTTTACTGGATGGTTTGGGCATCGGCTACATAGACACAACACTTTACAGACTTTTCCATTTGTCTGCCACAATTAGAGCCAGACTGATATATTGGTCAGTCAGTATTATCAGCCACATTGCAAAAAATGACAGTTTTATATACATATACCATACCATATCAAAATGTATTTTATTCCCTAATATCAGCATCAACATCAGCCCCAAAATTCCAGTATCATTCAGGCCCTAACCACAATACAAGGTTGCATGTGTGGTCTAAAACAGGAGATAAATACTAATTACTGACATGGCTAAATTAGAAATACAGGCTTAAGTTAGTAATAAGGAGATAATCATAAAGAATAGAGCAAGTAGTTAGCAAAAAGTAAAAGTGTAGATAATTAAAGTAATCTCTCATCCAGGAATAAATGAATGTAACTTAAGGCTTAAGGCTCTCAAAGCAAATATGAGCATGGATAACCATCAAGTGACAACAGGCCATGAGAGACATAAATATAGTGTTTCCTGTGAGCAGATGATGTGTCCTGATCTATTTTGACCTCATTCAGATCTTTACCACAGTCTTTACTTTGAATGATGCCATCTTTTCCCTTTCATCAAGACCGTATAACAATAATGTCATGTGACTGACTTCAGGAGGCTTAGCTCACCACCTATAAAAGCATCCAGGTGAAAACGCTTCCTCCTCTTGCCTGGAACACCTCAGCCCATTCTGAGCGATGAGATGCTGACGATCATCATTTCAGTCTCATAGATTCATAGTTACCATCATGACTTATGTTTTATAAAGGAGAATCAGAGACAGGAGAGGTTAGTTGTGTTCTCTGTCTTTATTAAAACAGACTTCTTCTCTCTTTAAACCTAACCACCAGTTTCTTTTCACAATAATCTCTTTAATTCCACACTTCCTCCATTCTCAATACAACAATGATGAACTTTAACAGGCTACTACTAAAATAACAATGTCTCATCTACCAGTAGTAGTTTAGTAACCAAACTAAAATACACATTGTTTTACTAATGTTGTAACCAGCTTCTAAGATATACTTCACCTGTAACTATATCAGTATTTTAAGCTTATTTAGTTCAGCCTTTTCTGTTTTACTGCATATTTGAACACTGTTACTAAATACAAACAATAACACATACATTATATAAACACGTTTGGTCAATTACATTATGAAAAAGATCAAATATAACTTCTTTCATTAACCAGAATGAGCAGAACGGAAGAAGTACACTCTACAAAATGAAGCTTACACCAATAAAACACGTGTAAATTTGGTCTTTTTTACACAAAAAACTAACAAATAAACAAACAAACACATCAAACAGCAATTTCAACCGAACAAATGTGATCATACATATGTAGATGTCCTAATAGCAACCAAACTATCTCTTTAAAATCATTATAATCAGTCGAAAAGTCCACTTACTTTTGTCATCTACGCCACAAACACACACAAACACATACAAACATAAAATAGCAATGCCAACCTAACAATTACTATATATTTGTAGATGTCACCATAGCAACCAAACTATCTCTTTAACATTAAACATTATCTGCACATCTTCCACAGCCTGCCTATAGTCTGGACTGGAGTTGGTTGCCATGGTGATTAATTGTTTCGTTAACTCGCACACTGACTTTGAGACTTTTCTACAGTCAGTGCAATTAAGTGAAAAACTAAATTAAAACAGAATCAATTTCAATTTTCACTTTTCTACAGTTCAACAATAGTTCTGATGAAATGTACAAAGTGTGCAAAATATGTACAGTACGTTGCTCATTTTATAGGAGTGAATAGGTTTATGATACGTTTAATGTTTATGGAAATTATTATTCTAAACATTTAAGAATGCAAATAGTTGATATAACAAAAGTATCAATGATGTTGTTTTTAGGTTTTTGACAAGGTTTTATCAAAAGAAATAGAATAATTGTTTTTTAGATGTTGGTAAATGATCACATCAGAATAGTAGAAAGAAAAGGCTGATCATATTTAGGATAGATGCTGCAACTATTTTAATGAATGATTAAAACAGTTTGTTATGTAAAGGATTTCTTTAGCAGCCTCATCTCCCCATGCATTATAACATGAGTTCTCTGTTTAACTAATGAACTTCACAAAGATTTGGAAAATACTAACAATCATCACTTAGAAATCAGAAACCTTTTAAATTGTCAGCAGATGTTGAATGTTTTTAGTTACACGGGTATTCATTTCCATGACTAGAAAAAAAAAAAAGCAAATGTAAGTTTAAAGGACAGATGAAACATGATAAAAGGGTTTATGTGTTCTTAGGGATAGAAATGAAAATAGAACCAGCTGACTTCTGTTCAGGCAGGATGAAGCTGAGCAGAAGTTGACACTGTCTTTTAAATTAAATTTCAAACCAAAAGTGATCAGAAATCCAAATGTCACATAGAAAAAAAACTATTTCATTCCCATGACAAAGCAGCAGTCAGACATTATGACGACTCTGCACTGTGATTGGTCGAGTGTGTTCAGGTGTTTCATGGTGGAGATTTAAGTGCCTCTAAAACAAGAAACCAAGGATATAGTAAATATAACTTTGAGGTACTTGTACTTCAAGTATTTTATGCCACTTCCGAGAGAAATATTACACTACATTTATTTGACAGCTTTAGTTACTTTTCTAAAAAGCACATTTGTGTATCAGAACTTTGTTTTTTCTTCTTTTCTCTCCCATGAATCATCTCACCAGCCCTCACATTTATCTGCTGAGCTGACCCTTTGGAGGGGCCCCACCCCTAGGTTGATAGTCTTTCCATGTCCAGCAGGTGGAGCTGTAACATTACGCAATGAGGCTGAGAGCTTCACAGAACATATTTTACACACATTTACCACGTTTCTCTTCATGGTTTTGTCATTTGAATAATGTTGTGATACTGCACATTTAGTTTCTCTGCTTTTATCAGCTTCACCTGCCTGGTTCTGTGTTGGAAGAAAGAAACATTACATTATATTGACTTTAATGAGATCATGTCTGTCTGTGTTGAAATCATAAACTAAACCAGAGGAGCTGATCATTAAAACAAGGCATTTGTAGGTTTGTATAGACTCCACTGATATGAAGTTATAAAGTTATTGAAACTGATTTTTAAAAATGTTTTATGAGAAATAAAGAAAAAAGCACAAAATTAAAAATTCTTCATATCAGGCTGTGAACAAGATTTCATGTGAATTTATAATTACTATGATAATAATAATAATAATAATAATAATAAGAAGAAGAAGAAGAAGAAGACGATGATGAAAAATAATAATTTAGTGAATGTGTTTAGCTATTATAGGTAAAATAATTTAACCTTTAAATGTATTTGTGTTGTGACTGAAGCAGCTGGTTTAACACTCTCATTTGTCTTTGAGATTAATAGAGTTCTGTCATCTGTCAGTCGTAACCAACATTCATCAGTGACATTTACAGATATCAGCAAATATTACATTTAAATAAAACATTGTAACTCATATGAAAGTACAGCTTTGGGTAAACTGACTATTATTTGCTTGTTTGTTTGGCCTCATAGTAGTTTCATTTTAATATCTGAATGTATGAGAACTGTTTCAAGATGCCTGTAGTTGCCTAAAATAGCCGCTAGATGGCGCATTGTGTATGTGATATGTAGTAAATCCAGTAGACGTGAGCATTGCATGCTGGGAATCAAGACACCCCAGGTAAGCTTGATGCTAACAACTCATGATACAGCTACGAGTGAAGTTGATGACATTTTATGGAAGAAATACTGCTTTGTTCTCATGTTTATGAGTCTGTACTTGTCCGAAGTTGTTGCCAGAGGTTTCCAGACCGCTGCGACCGGAGGATTTGCTTCTTTTGTATTATATGATTGAGGACTCCGGTGAGTGTACTAGTTTAGCATGCTACGTTGCTAGCGGACATGTCATTTTTTTCTGTTCGATTATGATTAAGCAATATTGAACCTTTCTTATTATCAATAACTAATTGGAGTCAACTGTAAATGTTATGGAGACGCTGTAAAGAGTGAATATGCTGAGTTTTGTGTTTTAGAAATGCATTTATTTATTTTTAGTGAGGAACAGTAATTTTTGCTGCGTCATTTCTGGGCGCCATGTTCAATGTTGGAGAGTTAAAAATATGATAGATGGGCTAATGCTTATGATTTGTACACGTATGGGTTTTTCCTGATATAAATAATGTGTTAAAGTTCATGTTGAGATGATTAAAAAAGCTAGGGTTAGGGTGATGTCCAAGGTTTTAATGACTCAGGATATAGTTCATCATTCCTTTTGTGGTCAGTGTTATAAATTACACTTGAGTTAAAGAGAAAAAAGAGAGATATGCTACTGTACAGTAATTGATGATAGATCAGTAATTTTATTTCCTGCTATGGCAGATTGTTTTGTTTTTTTTAGTTGCTGGATCTGCATTCTGGGACAGCGTCAATTCCATCAGGTTTCCTGTCTGATGCGAGGCAGGGTTAGAGAGGATCTGGAACTCTCCATCTTCATCATCTTACTGAAGATTCATACCTGGAGCAGATAAGATCTAAGCTGCGTGCAACAAGCATACAAACAAACACATACATTCTACCTGGTAGCACATATACATTGAATACACTTGGACTGACATGGATACAAACTAAGCACTTTGGACTGGACTTTGACGAACATTGATATCAGACAGCAATAAGCTGTAAAGGGACACTTTACTTTCAGTTCTTTTATTTCTTTGATATATTGGGGAATTGAATCTGAACCGTGATTCCGCTTTTTGTTGACTGTGAAAATAAATATCTCTGTGTTTACATTTTACACTAATCCATCCCTTGCTCTTTGAGTTGAACCTGAGTACAGTAGGCAATTAAGTGTTGTTCTTACTGGGTGACAATATGAATATCAACTAAACAGCACATCATTAATAGTGGAATGGAAACAGTAGCTTCAACTGGAAACACCATTATTGGCAAAGAACATTTTAAATCCAAACCCAGCCAACAACTTAAGGAAACGGTGAAATAAGGAAAGAACAGAAAGAACCGGAGATGAGAGAAGAAGAGAAAAGGGGAGGAAGAAACTCAACAACAAGAGTGGAAGTTTCTATACATGAGTATGAAGTTCAATAAGCACTATATTCTTCATTTTGTACATAATGCTAGTTATAGTTCACGTAGTACTGTTTGAACTAACCTCAGTCATGGGTTTGTTTTAAATATTTTTAATATCCCTTTAACAGTTTTGCAAAAAGTGTCATTCTAGGCATTTCTTTAATTATTTGCAGAAATCCCCTTTTATGGATTTGAGCCCCTACTCCAGCGTCATACATTAATAACATTATGAGCTTCACAAAGTTTGTATTTGCTGTCACCTTGTGGCTTCTGTTCCTGTTATTTTGTCCACTTGCTGTATAATCAGCCACCACATTTCAGGCAGTGGATGGTTTAATGTAGGAAGATGTTATGCTCGGTTTGTTTAAGAGCAGAACAAAGAAGGGAGGTCCACACAGTAACAGCTTGAATAAAGGAAATCATTTATTAAAGATGAAAATAATTTAAGCAAATTAGGAGGTGTAAAGTCAAAACGAATATGAATAAAGGCTACACCAAACCATCAGAAACCCAAACAAACCCCAAATTAGAGCCTTCCAGGAGGGAGAGAGAGGAATCCATCCTGGAGTCACTCAGTTTATAAAGGCTCCAAACAGGTGACAGCAATCCCATAATGATGTGGGAGGAGCCAGACCATCCAGGAAATCTGGAAAGAGGGAAGCAAAGGCAGAAAAATGGGAAGCAGAGGAAGACCAACACAGTTCCTGTTAAGGTCTAGGGCCGTCACAAGGGATCCTTTATGATCCACTGAACCTCTCTGTGTGTTTTACACTGTTGTGTCCAGCAGGTGGAGCTCTAACATCAACGAGTGAGGTGAAGTCTGTTTTCCAGCTTCTCTCCTGCAGATCTGATTGTATCTGACTCTAATAGACTGTTTTCATCTCATGTTCTGTTGATGCTTGTATTACTGAGAGTGTGAAATACTTTAAGGTGGTTCAGGTTGGATTTAATATGAAATAATTATGATACAATATACCAGTAACACCACAGACTGAATAGTTTTTATTATTGTGACTTAAATCAGTGGTAATTAGTGTTTCAGCTGTAAGGTTGTGTCAGTGTGAACAAACAGCAGGCTGGAAAATAACAACAGCTGTTTGCTTATTTCAAATCGTCTCTGTGAAGAGGAAGAAATGACTAAAGTGAGATGAAATATTTTAACCAATGCAGACCTTACTTTGTATCCAGTACGAGCCTGAAACAAATATGAAATATAAACATATAACATATAAAAGGATGAATGACGTTCATACAATGAGAATTTCAAGTAAAATGTTTTACTGTTCCTGTTTAAACTGCACAATTTCTGAATAGTCGCCAGTATACAGGTATATACAACATCATTGATCAGTCACGCTGTGGCTGATGGGAAACTTCTGAACGATCTTCTCAACGTTTCTTGCTTCCCTTTTTGACTTCGTTGTGTCGCTGCAGGAAACATAACTGGTGAGTAAACTGCGCCAAAACAACGTGATCAACAACGTAATTAAATAGAAACTAGTCTTTGTGTATTAGTGTGTTCATAGAGTTGATCATATGACTGCAGGAGGTTTCAGATTCATGTTATCTGAAAAACCATCAGTCATCCTCCAGTGATGTTGACAGCTCGTTATTATCACACTAACGTCACTAACAGTGATGGGTGTGGACGCAGTGCAGCTTTACTGTATTAACATGTATTAATAAATACTAATAACCCATCAAATGTGTATATTACATAGGCAAAGTAAACAGACTCTGCAAAAATGAGATAATCAACAGTCCCCATGAAAACGGATCATTTTTGGGGGTTTTGGTCTGATCTTTGAAGTCCTGACATGTTTTCAGTCAATGTTTAATCTCAAACTTCTGTATGAACCACAAAGTCTCAAATTTTCGTGAATATTTTGCGAACAGTAAACCCTCCTAATCTTTTACTCTCAGTAGCGGATTTTAATATGGGTGACATATGGGCAGCGGGTGGCACGGGGCGCACGTACCAGAGGAAGTAGTTATGAAAGATGGGTTTTCTATCACTTATATGCACATCACGTCTTCTTATTGTTATGTCATGGTGTGGGTCAGTTGAGTGAGCGCTATAGTTGTAGTTTAAGAACTATCAGCTTCTACCTGTTGCGGAGATCTCATAGTCAGAAGTAAGAGATGAGGAGAGGGGCGGTGGTATGCCACCTCAGGTCTCTCCACTGAGAGCCTGAGGGAGGAGGAGCGGGCCAATGTAGCGCATCTATGGCCTATGATGTACAATCAGACACACTACCAAATAAACCACAATTTATAAGCATGTTGTTCTATTTGTGTATTTGTATGATATAGGGTGTGTGCAATTTACTTTTATTTCAGTATGTCATAATTCGTGATAATGACATACGTTATTTCATTTATTTATATACTAGAATGATATCTATCTATCTATCTATCTATCTATCTATCTAAGCCTGCAACAGATTTCAAATATATTCATGAACATTTGAAGTTATGAATGACACTCATTTACATTTACACGTAAGTGAAATCTTGTTAAATAGTAAATAAGTAAATAAATTACGGTTTAAAATTAAAAAAATAAAAACGAAAAAACATTAACGTGTGAGAAACAGGAAGTCAGCAGTTGTTTTCATCTACCCAACCACCAACCTGCAGACATGAACATTTGTAGGCCTACCTTATACGGACGTCAGAGATGGCATCTGTCTCTCAAATGTGGTGCAGGAACGGAACATACTTCCTGTTGAATTACATTTGAAAGTCTCGCAGTGTGTCCAAAAAAAAGAGAGAGAATCTTTTTTTTTTGCACTGCATGAGGCTGAGAGCTTCATAGAATACCTGCTTGTTGCTGAGTTAGCATTTGACCACATTGAATGGTTTTATTTTGTCTCTGTTTCTCTTCATGGTTGTGTATTGTATGTACCATCCGTCCAAAGCTGTGCTCAACCTGTTTGACAGCAGGATAAAGAAATGCATTATTCTGTTTTTTTGTTTTGTTTTGTTTTTCGTTTTGCATGTGAATAGGAAAAAAACCCAAACCCACTTCCCGTGCCACTCTAACTCGCTTTATCTTCAATTCGGTAATTGGAACAAACATTAAACAAAACCAGAAAATGACTTTTTAAAATATTTGAGAAGCTGGATAGTTTCCTTTGTCCTGTCAGGTTGATACATAGAGTTTAGTTTGGTGCTGCTCGACATAATGAGTTGAGAATTAATCAGAAGCACATTTTCACTGAATGAACCTGCATCTGTGTGTTTGATAGATGAACCTTTGTTAGTGTAAAAGAACACAGAATATTCATTAACATTAGATCCTGACTAACCAATGAAATTATGCTGCTGTGCCTCATGCATAAATGCGCAGCCTCTCATTGGGGAGATTACTGTAGGAAAACTATACTGTAGATTCATAACTATATTCTCTGTATTTATAACATTCCTTGTGTCCTCCCACCGATTAAAAGCAACAACAAATGTGCACTATAACATTGACATTGAACAGTGTATACTCATCAATAGTAAACAATTACAGTTAAATCTTTAGTCTCTATCTAATACTAATAATAATAATAATAGGCTAATAATAATAATAATGTTATTCTTTATATTTGAGTCTTTTTTAGTTATTGCAGGCTATAAATCTTCTGTTGTATTTGTTTCTTTAACCCTGTATTTTGATTGAAGCAGCTGTTGTAACGCTTTAATAGGCTATCATTGAGATGATTTTGTCATCTGTCATTTTGGATGTGAGGAAGAACTTTGAAGAATACTGTAACCAACATTCATTAGCAACATTCACAGATATGGGCAAATATAAAATAAAGTAAATAACACACAAACAACAATTGCTCAGAAAATGACTCCCTAGCCCTTCTTTCCTTTAAAAAAAAAAAAAAAGTTCCTGTCAATTGATGATTTTTTATTTTTTCAAAAAGTATGAACACAAGCTCTGATTTGTAGGAAGTTTCTGTCTAACTGATTTTTCTTTTTGATCTTGTTGGAAACTCAAAGAAAAGCAGAAAACTGCACAAGGACACATACTGACATCATTTACTGTAGTCAGAAATAATCAGTAACTTTACAACTGAGTTGCAAACTTTTCTCTTCACTCACTTTAAACTGACAGACAGACAAGTAAGAACACTAATATTCTCCGTTTTACAAAGTCAAACGATTGTTTCAGTGTTCAGTCTCAAAATCATCTCAAGTCAATTCTGTTTGTTAGTTTTATTTCAGATTGATATCAATATCAATGGTAATTCCTCCAGTTTAGATCTCAGAATAAGAAAGAAGAAACAAAAACCTGATCGAACTGAATTTACTGGCATTTAGAATGATCACTGTTAAAGGAATCGGAAGTTCACCTTTATCAGTCTGAAACACACACACACACACACACACACACACACACACACACACACACACACACACACACACACACAGGTTTGTCTTTTTACAGTTTGCAGGACTTTACATAATACATTCCCTAACCTTAACCATACAACTAAATTGAAGCAGTTCATTTATTCAATATTTGCCTGTAAAGATAAGATTTAAAAAAAAAAAGAAGACATTTCTGACTTTCAGCTGCAGTTTTTTAGATTTTTAAGAACGCAAAAAATGTATGATGTTATTAGAGTAGGCCTATATGTAGTCTATTTATGGTCAACACTGCAGCCAGGTCAGTGTGTTCACGCAGTGCATGGTGGGAGGGGCTGGAAAACTCCTGCTGCAAGGCTCCGGCCTCCAGATCTTATTATATGCGGGGACAGGAGACATATCCAGGAAGTACCAGACCAGAGTCATCAGTAGCTACAAGTTGCAGCAAAAGAGACTAGTGACTTAAACCCTGACTCTCTTTTGGCGCTTTTCCATTATACAGTTCTAGCACTACTCTACTCGGCTCGACTTGACTCAGTTTTTATTGCGTCTCCACTAGGGATAGTACCTGGTACCTGCTACTGTTTTAGTACCTGCTCTGCTGAGGTTCCAAGCGAGCCGAGCCGATACTAAATGTGACGTCATCATACTGCCGGCCGCTGATTGGTCAGAGAGTCTTTACTGGAAGAGTCATGAGCCGTCCCACACAAGAAAAAACCCCGCCATTTTTAAATCCCAACAACAGCGTTACAGCCATACCTGCTTTGTGTGTGACAGAAAGCCACATACAGCAGCAAGTACTCCATCACCTCCATGTCCTCCATTAATATGTGTTTGTGTCGCGTATAAAACAAAGTCGTGCTATGACGACCCCGCCCACGTTGAGTAGGTACAGTACCTTTTTGCAATGGAAAAGGTCGTTCCTGGAACCGAGCTGTGTCGAGCCGAGCCGTGGTGCCACTGTCACTGCAGCAGGGAGAGCAATTCTTATCAGGTTTAGGCATATGTTCCAAACTAGAACTGGACACCGGAAAACAACAAAATAACAAAAAAGAACAAAAAAAAAAAGGAAATGTGAAATTTGTCTTCAAATATGTTTGGAAAGCAATATACACATGTTTGTGTTAAGATATTGAAATGACCAGCAGTCAAGTCATTTCGTAAAATGCAATTAAAAAAAGAAGAAATGATGAGTATTTGGGTGTTCACTTTACTCTATGCAATAGATTGCATTGGTTTTTTATTTGCCCTGGCAGAGAATTAAACACAAGGAGATGTGATGTGATTTGTGTATTGTCTATATATGGTCACCACTAGGGGGGGCTGCAGCATTGTTATTGTTGTATGTTAGGCAGAGGCTTGCAGAATAATACTAGCAGAGAGTTTAGCAAGATAGCAATAAGCATGCGCTAGTATAATGTTCATGAATGACCACTTTGTTGAATAAATGGTAAAGTTGAGCTGCATGAGTATGTGTACTTCATTACAAAATGAAATCATTCAAACTATGAAACATGACAGTTTTGAATCAGTGGTTTAATCAGTGTGAGCAAAGCTTTCCCAAACTGTCTCTTGATGTTTTTATCTGATGTTGTTTCAGGAAAGTTGGTGACAGAGACTCTTTGTCTTCAGCAGGACTCCTCAAAGAGGACACAGAGCAGAAACACTGACACCAGTAAGTATCCACTGTTTGTGTCACCTTAACACTTTTTAATGAGCTCATTACTGCAGCTGCACTCTGTTTATTTCTTCTTCTCTCCTCCAGATCAACCAGTCTCATGTTTTCAGCAGACCACATGATGTTGACTACAGAAACTGGTGAGTTCAGTCAAACTTTTTGAGTTCCAGTGGTGGAAAATAACAAAGTTATTATTATTTACTTACTCATGTACTGTGCTTCAGAACAATTTTGAGGTACTTGTGCTCTACAGGAATATTTCCATGTGATGCTGCTTTATCATTCATACTGACATCATATGACTGTATGAGGATTTTTTTATACAGGGCTTTTACTTGTAATGCAGTATTTTTAACATTGCTGTATTGGTACATTTACTTAAGTAAAGGATCTGAGTCCTTCTGATTAGTCTTGATAAAACACTGTGTCCTTGAAACTCCAATCAGTTCCGTGAGTCCTGAATGAAACTCGTCTGCTTTGACTCTCATTTTAATAAGAAAAATAAATAAATAAATATGATAATCTATAAAAACTGTAACTTGGTGAGAGACACAGTGAACATCAGCTGGATCACCATCTGATTCAACTTTACAGATAGAAACTAACATGACCTGATTATCACATGACTTCCTCTCTTTACAACAGCTGTTTTTAGAAAAACACTTTTTGAGGATACTGAACACTTTCACACTTAACCTTTTGGGAACATTTCACTGTGATACTGTTAATCAAAGGAGAAAAGAGTCATCTTTCTTAAAGCATGTTATCTTGTAAAAATAAAATACTTTAATTAAGGCAGAATGTAAATCTCATATTTATACAGTGTGTCTACATCTTGGTAGATTTCAGTTATTTCTTAGATGATATTTATAGGAATGCTGGAAGTGGAGCAGTTGTGTTGTAGTCTTGCTCCAGAGATTTCACTCAACATGATTCATTTCCAGAATTAAATAGTGTTTTAAGTGAACAGGGATCCGATAAATGCAACTAGTCATTAAGCCTTTTGTATAAATATATTTTATAATCACTGAAATCTCTGCAGCTGATTTTCTCTGTCAGATGACATTCATTCATCTTTTATCTGATGTTGTGACAGTTGGGAGGAGTAAAACGTACTTTCATTCCTCAGAAAATATCTAAACTGGAACCTGATCTAACAGTCTAAACCTGGATATTCTATTTAGCTATGAGTCTGTACAGCACATTACTTATCAGTGTAAAGGAATTTTAGATATGTAAATGTTTGATGATTGATCTGATTGATCCTGTGGTTGTTTTTTCAGATGATGATGATGATTTAAATCCTCAAAAGAGCATCATGAGCAGCAGCCCTAAATATAGCCGTCCTAACTGTAAGTTGAACTGAATGAAAATTTATCAACAACATTTTGTTCAGTATTCAACAACTGGATAGTAGTCTTATTTTACAGACACACCACATTCTCCCATGAGCAGCACTTGGTGACGGCATCAATAAAAAACTCCCTTAGAGAGGAACAAGACCCGTAATAGTCAGTCTTTGAACTTGTTTCTGTCGGTATGGAGGACAATATATATATATAAATCCTACAATCACATTATTTCTCATTTAAAACAAAAGAAATAGATTTTATATTACATCCATCAAACTTGACTTCTGTTTGAATTCATAACCCTTTTAATGATAATAATAATAATAATAATAATAATAATGATAATACATCTATTTTATAGAGCACTTTTAACAAAACTCAAAGATGCTTTACAGAATAAATGAAAACACTGGAGTTTATCAGGAGCTTTGGAGGTGGAACTGTAAAAAATACTATTGCAGTAGTCTAGACGAGAAGTGACAAAGGCATGAATGAGGGTTTCAGCAGCTGAAAAAGAGACTGATGGGCGGAGAAGGGCAATGTTACGGAAGTGGAAGATTGCAGTTTTGATTATCTGATTGATGTGGGGTTCAAATGTGAGGTTAGTGTCAAATATCATGCCAAGGTTGTGGATGTGAGGGGAGGGAGACAGAGTGAAATTATCAATGGTGGAGAAGTTGGGGGATTGTGTGAGGGATTTGATGAGGGGGGAGATGACAGGGAGGCAGTACTTGAGGAGGGTGGATGGAATGGGGTCCAGGGAGGATGAAGAATTATTTGCTCCGGATATGTGTTTGGATAGTTCCAAGGGGGAGAGATGGGAGAAATGAGCCAGAAGGGGAATGTGGAGAGGGACGGGGGGAGGAGAAAGGGAGGAAGGAGGGGCAGGTAAAGTGGATAAGCTGAGGGAGTCAATTTTGTTTTGAAAAAAGGACAGAAAGGTATTGCATTGGTCCGTTGTGAATGAGTTGGAGATGCTATCGGGATGGTTGGGGGGGGGGTTGTTGAATGTTGATGATGAAGAGGAGAGCGTTAATAAGGTCAGTGTAGTAGGTGGATCTTACAGATTTCAGTGCATCTTTGTATTCTTGTAGGAAGTCGGTGAACGCTTGAGGGTGAGCTGTGAAATGTGTTTTCTTGTAGAGTCAGTAGCATCATCAGGTAAGATATTCTCAAGTGCTATCTTCAAGCCCGCAAACTGACGAGGGGCATCATAAGTAAAGTGTGGAATGTGAGGCTTGTGTCCACAATACATTGTTGTGGACGTTCAGATGCCTCGAGTCAAGGCATATCTTGTAGGTCATCTTCTGGGAAGCGGAGAGGCTGTCTGGTGTATTGCAGTGGAGTGAATGCATCTGGAAGGTGCTGGAATAACATGGAAATAACGTTCTAAAAAAGGGCTGCTTGTGGGCTCACCGACGAGTCCCGTGTTCTCTCAGATGATCTCAGATCTCTGCTAGGTGGCTAGACATGGCTGAAGGTGCTGCTGTCCTCAAACTGATGAATATGCTTGTGGTTGAAAGCACTGTAACTTGAAGCAGAAGGTTGAGGAAGCTGGGGGTTGTGGCATAAGAACACTGAGGAGGGTTTGCATCTCTTGCCTGAGTTGGTTGTTGTCTTCCCTCATCTCTCTCAGCCACAAAACCACTTCTGGTACGGCGTTCTGGGGTGTCCATCAGGAGTGGACTTGGATACTTTATGCTTTCTCCCTCGGTGGAGTGGTCATGGAGTGTGTGTGTGACTGAGGTAATTGACACCTTGGAAGATTCACCAGCAAGACGTCTAGATAACGGGGTGAACGAACTTGTCAACGAGCATGGTGTTATCAGGGAAAGCCATGGTTCAGCTGTGAAAACTGCAGATCCGGCTCGAAGGACCATGTAAGAGAGGTGTTGGTTTACTGAATCCCAAACGTGTGACCTCAGGAAGGACAGATGAATGAACTCTTAATTGCTAATTCTGTGTATTACTGCACTCCCCACGGGTTGTCCAGTAAGAACAGTAATGGTATGAATACATCAATTACTCCAGTTATGACACACACACTCACTGACATGACATTGACTGACACTGACACATCATTTATTGCTGATCTTTGGATGCTCCTTAGCAGATATATGTGTGGTTACTACACAAAACAGAATAAATGTAAACATAAACATAAGGCTTATGCAATTATTATAAACATATCAATGTGGCATGAAATACACAATGTAAATAATAATATCATGCAATGATAGATAGTACTAGGCTTTAAACATGAACCAAATATAACCCTAACAGCTCCAAGTATCAATAAAGGGCAACACTTTAGTTCAGAGGCACCTGTCATCACTACCACTAACATAATACACCCAAATGATAAGTTAAAGAAATGTGTGCACTCTAACATAAATGACATTGTCCAAGATCGTAAATATTAAGTGAGTACAATTAAAGTATTGAAGACTATTAAAGAGACACGAGTACTGCCATACATGAGGAGTTACAGTTTAAAGCACATCACCACTTTTACACTAATTACAACAGAATAATAACTCACATTAAATACTCACATTCCCATGGACGCACAGAAAAGAGTAAACCAGCAAACGTGAGGAAAGAGTCCAAAAAAACTGTGGCATTAAGCTTAAAGTACAGCACTGCAGTAATGAAGGTTGAAAAAGTCCAAACTTCTATGACTCAGCTCAGATGCTTCACTCTGCTACTGCATTGAGTTAACAGGCAGCTGAGCGGAGGCTTTGATTGGTGCAGAGCATCCTGACACTGTCTGTTCATATGCACACCGTGTGCATTTACTGTGCCTGTAAACTCTGAATGGGTTAAAGAGGGATGCCAGTGCTGAAACTGGATGACCTTCTGAACACTCTTCCTCCCCCCATTCATTTCTCTCCCACCATTATTTTACCCCCTATTTTTTAACTGTATCTGCCACTATGTATGTCATGACCATGTATTTTTTTTCTTTTTTATTGTGTTTTCTAATCTTTGTGTGTTCTTCCTCTGTGTGAAACACTTTGGGTCAACCATGTTGTCTTTGAGGTGCTATATAAATAAAGTTAAAGTTGAAATTGAGAAGATCCTCAAGACCAGAAGACACATAGTCATAATCACTTCACATTTGAATGATGTCATTGTTAGTGTCCTCAGTAAACACATTAGAGAATGGATGTGAATAAAATAAAGAATGAATTTGTATATTTCTGTTTTCTTACAGTCACAGATGATGTACCATCCAGGGAGCGCAGAAGCAGTGTTGGACATTTGCCACCTTCAAGTGAGTCTGACTGAACACAACATAAATTGTTTCAGTGTTTAATAAAATTGCATTAAGTGTTTCATAGGTGGAGGGCACTAAATTATTTAAGAAACTAAATCCTATATTTAAAGACTGATAGAAAAAATTACTAAAATATTAAGATTTAAATCACTTTTCATTTCAGTGTCTGAGCTGAGGGTTGTTCTGCTGGGGAACAGCTGGTCTGAGAGGAGTTCAGTGGGGAACTTCATACTGGGAGAAACTGTGTTCAACACTGAGGAAGAATTAGATCGCTGTCAGAGAGTCAGAGGACAGTTGAAGGAGAAAGAAATAGTTCTCATCAACACCCCAGATCTGCTGCATCCAAACATCTCTGAAGACAAACTGAGAGAACATGTAGAAACCTGTGTGAGACTCTCTGATCCTGGTCCTCATGTGTTCCTGCTGGTTCTACAGCCTGAAGACTTCACTGAGCATCACAAGAAGAGATTACAAACAGTCCTTGGACTGTTCAGTGATCAATCATTTTATCATTCAGTGATTCTGATATCAACACAAAGAGAGGAGAGTTCAGGTTTGATGGAGAAATATGAGGAACATCAACAGTTAGGAGACATGATCAGAAAATGTAGATCCAAGTTATTTTGGCAGAAGAACCTTGAACGTCCAGAGCTGTTAGAGATCATGGACCAAATTGTGAATGAAAACGATGGAGATCATTTGATCTGTGAAGTATTTAAGGAAGCAGCATCTATTTTACCAAGTGAACATGGAAGTCTGAAACAAGAGGACACATTCAAGACCAACTTAGATGCTGTTAAAGCTGCTGGTGAGTTCAGGAACATTTTATACTGTGATGAATACAAATGATCTGTGATGAAGTTTAAATAAGTTAAGCATTAGTTTGGTTTACATTTATTTTTTACAGGGTCGAAATCTCTCTGGGATCCAGCAAAAAACATCAACTGTGAGTAAATTTACTAATTATTATCATGTGTATTAGACATCTATAAGATGAAGTTGATGCTCTGTGATTGATGTTTTTGCCTTTTCACGGGGTTCAGGCCTCATACATCACCACCTGAATGTACAGTCAACCAGTGTAAGTAGATTACATTCAGACCTAGAATATGTTTTTATTGTAAACTTTTATTTGAAATTGGATCGACTGCATCCATCTGATTAAATCTCAAATTCTCCTTGTTAGTGTAACAGCTGAGCTTTGTCCTCCAGCTGGGAATGCTCCTAAAAAGCACTGTCCGTCTGTATGTTTGCTTATGCTTTGTAAAACATAACTACCTTGTAACATTAGCTTGTCACTACCTGCTTACTTCTTGTTAGCATAAACTGTGGGAATTAGCATGGTTAGCTTGCTAAGAACAGCATCCAACAAGATGAAAAGTCTATAGCATTTTATCACTTTATTTTTGTTACTTTCTGTTTATGACATTTTTCTACTTATTTCTTTATCATCCATTTATAGAAATAAGGATTTAAATAATCAATATTTTCTGAGTTAGAGATCAGTTCAACTACCTCTACTCAAACTGTCAGTACCACGTGTAGCCTCCAGGCTGCATCACTCTGCCTCCCTGATCTCCAACAACTCTTTTGTGTCTTTGTAGTCTCTACATGATTAATTGTACATGTAAATAATAGTGCACACTTTCACACAGTCTCTCCTCAATATTCATGGTGTTGTTGTCAGTTTTTCACACAAAAGATGACAAATGTGGAAAATTGTGGGAAAAAAAGATTTAGAGAGATCAAGACTAGTTTACTGTCACACCTTGCGATATGTTTTTTGCCCCTTTTCTGTTTGCTTGTGGTCCTAAATAACATAACGCATCTCCTGCTGCTTTTATAATTTGAAAATATAAAAACCATTATCAATAATACATTTTACATTTAGGGTAGTTGTTGCCTTGTATGTGTTTAAACATGATTCTTCTCAGATTTCTGTCAGGAATTAAAGGTAAATAAACATAGCACAAAAAGTAAGGAAATTTGTGTTTGGTAGATTATTTCTTTGTTGTAACAAAGCTTCTTGGCAATAAATCTTATACAGTTGGAAAGCCTGTTTATTTCTCTTTTAAATGGAGCCACATTTGTAAGGAACATGCATTTGTGGGATGAGCAGCAGAGCTGAGTCTGTGGGTTGCACCCATGAAAAATTTGGCGAATCTTCTCTGCCAATTCAAAACAGCTTATTTTGCTGTTGCCATTGACTCTTGATTACAGCTTCTGGTACCCCCAGGTGCTGCCAATCAGGTACTAATTAGGAACCTGTGAGCAGAGGCCTGTACTACGAAGCTGGATTAACATACCCAGGATATCTCTCCATTACTTGGGTTGACTTACCCAGACATTAGCAATCTGGATAAGCGGTACTACGAAGCTGGTTATCAACTTGGTAATTGAACCCAGGGTTTTCCAATCTGGATCTCTGCGCGCTCACATAAAGGGGAGGTGTTTGCAGCGTCTGACCAATCACAAACATGCAGAAACCCTGCAGAGCAGACTACTTTACCATGGAGTAGCAGACAATTATTCTTCAACAATATGAAGAATTCAAACACATCATCCAGGCCAAAAGCAACACTGTTGCTGCAGCAAAAGCAAGCAGGAAGGAATGCTGGCAGAAAATAGCTGACTCTGTTAATGTGTAAATTTATGAGATTACAATATTAATAAATTGGGCAATATAAATAGACAGCACTCTGATCACACAATTTCACTTTATTACGGCACAGACGTTTGGGGCAGATCACTTCCTCAGTGCCCTTCCTTTCATAGCGACATTAAGTTAGTTTAATATTCAACATTCAAAATACAAACCTATTATGCTTCAACCATTTGATTGAATGATGTCAAACCAACTGTATAACTATCCCTCATGTGCCACAAGGCCTATTTTATAAATATGTCTTTTTGTCAATTTTTTACAATTACAATAAATAAATACAGTTATTATGCCACCTGACCCTTTGATCTCAGGATGTCAAACCAACTGTATAATTTACAGAATAATATCCCTCATGTGCCTCAAGGATTATTTTTTAAATATGTATTTTGGTCAATTAAAAAATTGCATCAATCCCTAAAAGCTCATTCTCTCCTAAGCGCTCCTCTCATGATCCGCGCACCAATGTCGACAGGATCTTCTAAGAATGGGCAGGTCATTTTCTAAGAGAACTGATTGGTCAGGAGGTGGTACTTTTATACTCATTGATCTCTTATCCAGAACATAACCTGCTCCGGAGCAAGTTATATAGGCTGTAGCAATTTTATGCTCATTGCCAAAATGCTCCTGCAGTAAAGACTTGGCCTTCTGGAATCCTCTATCCAAGTCCATGTGTAGGCAGCTCCTCACAATTTCCCTTGGCTGTCTTCTTGTGTATTGTTCCAAATAGTATAGACAGTCTCTTGAGTTTTCATTCTTGCTTTCAATACTGTTTTCAAAGGATTTAATGAATGTTTGGTACTGAAGTGGATCACCATCAAAAACCTGAATTTCCTTCTTTGGCATAGAAGAAAGATATGTGATATGCTGAATTAACAATGCAGTGATTTCATTTAGTTTTTCCATAACTGAGAGTATGTTGTTCTGTTCACCGTTATTTGAAGAAGGAAAGGTAGTTGGAGATGTCACATGTGCATGTTCACCTGCATTTCTGATGCTTGACTGGAATCTCATAGGAACTGTGGTGAGAGATTGTCTTTGAGTTGTTATTACAGGTGTATTACTGGTTTGTGGATTGGTAATACCTTGCTTTGGGAGGATTTGCCCTTGTGTATGCATGTCTTGTAACTTTGGCACAAAAGATCCTGCTTTAACATCAAGTGTTTTCTTTTCCAGTTGTCCTTTCTCAAAATATGATGTCATACCATCAGACATTTTAGATAGATGACTCCGTATAATGGATCCTCTTAAAGCTCCAAGCACCTGAACTTTGTACATAGTAGCAGCAATATCTGCCTCCAGCTCCAGCTGCTCTTTTTTCCTCCTTAACAACTCTGCCTGTTCCTCCAAAGCATTTTTGTCTTTCAGCAGCTTTTGTTTTACAACAAGAGCAGCTACTTCAGCCTCAGCTTTAATGTGTGCAGATGAAGTGCTTAACATTCTGCACCTTGATCTGGAACAACTTTGTTTGCTCCTCCTGCAATATTTGACACACTGTCACCTGATTGTATTACTTCCTGTATGTCAGATGTTGCCATAACGTTTGACTGGGGGGAGGGAATGTCATGTTGACTCTCAGTTTGGGGAATTTTCTCATTTGATTCAACAGGTGCTTTCTCAGATGAGATGGGAGAAATGTTTGTATCCTTAGCAGTTGGTGAATCTGCAGTCACATGACCTGCTTTTCGAGAGTGTCTTTCAGTCTCAAAAGGCCATTGTTTCACATCTTCCATGAATTCTGTGTTGCATTTTGTTATACGTGTAAACCAGTCACTCTGGGTTTCCTGTTCCTCTTTGGGAAGCAATACAATAACTGATTCATGTGTTGCTTTTGCATTTTCATACAGTTGAATCAGTTTTTCCAAGTTGAATTGCACATCCTTTGCATTTTCATCCTTTTTCATGAGTTCTTTTATTTCATGAGTGAGCCCTTCAAGTTTTTTCACAGTTGATTTACGTTCCTTTTGAAGAGTTTCAATTTTGCAAGCCAACGCCTTGGTTGTAAGCTTGACCGTCCTCTTCTCCTCCATTTCATCAATCACTTCATCAATCACTTCATCAGGCCCACTCATTGTGACATTTTCCAACGTGCACACTCATCAGAGATACAGTAACACAGCAACACATAAACGCCACTCCACAAGTAGATCTCATTCATTATCGCCCAACAGCGCAGCCTTGTCCACAATGCGATCTTTAAACTCAGAGCACGGCAGCCACAGTGACAGTGTCACAAACAGTCCAAACCAGCACAAAACCTCCGCCGATCTCGGCAAATCAAGCGTATGCAACACAAGCCAAAACCAATAGTCCCCAATGGATAAGTGGCAGCACATCCAAACTGTGTTCAAACATTCAAGAAACACACAGAAGGAATCTACAAACATACCGCTTCTCATGGCTGTGATGCGCCGCTGTCAGTAGGTGAGGTTTTTTCCGCTGCAGTTAACTGTGGCCTTTTTCTCTCCATGCTGGTGAGGCGAAACAGCAGATCAGCTGATCATCCAATGTCCATAAAGTCCAAATCTCTGAGATCCAAGGTGTCCGTAGATGCGGCTATTTTCTGTTAACTAATTGTAGCAACTACTTTTCCGAAAGGCCGCTGAGAGACTTAGTAGGCTCTTATCTGTGACACGTCCACAAAATCATATTGTCCAGATGACGTTTTTACTGCAGTTTATTTGAATGAAAAAAAAAGTGAAATACTTTCCTCAACATGTCCATGTATTTAGTCCAACACGTAACGTAATAACACAAATAACAAACCATATACGGTCCGTTTACGTCATTTCCTGACCTGCACGTCCATCTCAGAGTACATGTGATTAGATGTTTACGACCGTGAGCCTCTCCTGCTTCTGACGACACCACACACAAGCCAATCAGTGTTTAGGATTAGGCGGTACATGTCTCCAAAGCCAATGAGGACATGTGACCGATGACAATGACGACATTGCTTTGATTGACAGCTGTTCCATCCTATGGAAATATTCGGTGAAATGAAGTTGGTAACCTTTTAGCCAATAGTCAGAGGTTTCCAATGGTGTATGACACTAAGCTATCAATTTTGTCTGTTCATAAACAAACTCCAAGTGTAACCGGCGTGCACACTCTGCATTTTGGTACATGGTTGGTTCCTCTCCGACTAGACATATGACTTATAGCAAAATAAGCAGATAGATAGATAGATAGATAGATAGATAGATAGATAGATATGGCCAAACAAAAAATATGGTTATGTATAATAATATAATAATAATATTATTATATAATAATAATAATAATAATATGGTGTCAGCTTTGATTAGAGACCAAGATTTTAATTGTAGGCAAAGGGGTTGTGAAGTTTTGGTGTTTGACTGCCGGTTATAGAGCTTTGGTAACCAAGTGTCCATTTGGAGTCTCCAAAAAGGACCTAAGGAAAACACATGGACATACCTGTTGAAAAATAACTCTGAAAAAAATTAATCTTTTGGTCTTTTGACTCCAAATTTGGACTGCATGAAGCCAAGGCCTGTGGCTCTGGCCTCATTGTGTCTATATCCCGCTGAGAGGTCCCTGAATGTCTGTACACATGTCATTGTAAAGGCAAACCTATGGGCGAGGACACAACCCCATCATTGTAACCTCTGCCACTCTTTGTCAGTAAGTCACAGAATCACACAGACACTTTTACAAGAATCCTGACAGTGTTTCCTTTCCAATGATACCAGACACATCTCTGAGTCTCAAACTAGGTGGGATCTGTGCTGCTCACAACTTGGGCATGTCGTTTAGGCTAACAACATAAAAAATAGGGGCGTGTATTAAGAAGTTAAAAGCTGAGTTGAAATCTGTGAAACTCACCCTGGCATAATGGCCAGCATGGTCCAGGTGTTGCAGGAGGGTGTGGAGCAGGCACACCACTGCATCCTCTGTTCCTCCCTGTCCCTTGTATGCAAACTGATATGGGTCTAGGTGTGGTTTGACAATTAAGAGAATGGCATTCAATATCAGTTTTTCTCTTGGGGGACCCCCTAGAATGGCCCTGTTACTTCTTTTGGTCAATAAACGAAGCATCAGTGAAGGCCTGACAACAAAACCAGTTTGCCACCAGTTTGAGGTAATAAAACAAACATTAGGAGCTTTTTGAATGAACTTAATGAACGATAACAAATGAAGTGGCCTACTGTGTCAATGTTATGTTGCTCTTCCACTTCCAACTCGTCTACAACCTGTGTGTGCATGCATTCAGAGTAGATTCATGGAACGTGCTTGCAGTGAAAAAAAAAAATTCTGAATTTACCTGGCGACAAGAAATTCTATTTTCTGATTGGATGGAAGGTCACTAAACTTGCTTCGTCAGTTCATTTCTGTATATTATATATTAATTTCTGTGCAGTGTGGCATGTGAGCATGTGAACTGGTTGCAATGCATGTGTCAATGCGTGAGACTTGAGCTCTTTGCTGTAAGGCTGTTTCTGCTGTGTCTTAGAGGCTGAATTTAGGTCGACTGTTGTCACCAACTCTGAACTGTGATCATATGTTTTTTTTCTCCTTGTTTTTCAGTCTCTGCACTGAGGATTGTGCTAGTGGGGAAAAGTGAAGACAAAAAGACAAAACTTGGTAACTTCATTACTGGGAAAGAAGAATTTCATAGCCAAAAAAATCCCTCCTGTGTGGCCGCCTGTGGAGAGTGGAGAGGAAAACCATTGACTGTAGTAAAAACTTCAGATATCTTCAGTCAGTCTGAGCAGACAGTGAGGGAAGAAGTGAGGAGGTTCATGAATCTGTGCTTCCCTGGACCAAATGTTCTGCTGCTGTTAGTGAAACCTTCTGAGTTAAAAAATGACAAAGAAAGACTTAAGTTCATCCTGAGTTTGTTGGATCGAGATGCTTTTAAACACTCCATGGTCATCATCACACACAAGGAGAAGGAAACTGTGAATCAGCTCCTTGAAGACTGTGGAGGAAGATATTACAACATGTTTGACAACAACCACAAACAGTTAATGGAGAAGATTGAGATCATTGTCCATCAAAACAGAGGAACCTTCCTCACCTTCACTGAAGAGACCAGAAGACCAAAGTCTTTAAACCTGGTTCTGTGTGGGAGGAGAGGAGCAGAGAAGACTTCAGCAGCCAAGGCCATTTTAGGTCAAACAGAGCTTCATTCAGTCTCCAACTCATCAGAGTGTGTTAAACATCAGGGAGAGGTGTTTAGACGTTGGGTTTCTCTGGTGGAGCTGCCTGCCTTGTATGGAGAACCTCAGGAAGCAGTGATGGAGGAATCACTCAGCTATATCTCCCTCTGTGATCCTGAGGGTGTCCATGCCTTCATCCTGGTCCTACCTGTGGGTCCCCTCACTGATGAAGACAAGGGAGAGTTAAAGACCATCCAGAACACATTCAGCTCTAGAGTCAATGACTTCACCATGATTATGTTCGCTGTGGAGTCAGATCCTACAACTCCAGCCGTTGATGACTTTATAAGAAAGAACAGAGACATCCAGGAGCTCTGTCAGAGCTGTGGAGGAAGATATGTTGTTCTCAACATCAAGAACAAGCAGCAGATCTCTAAGATGTTGGATACTGTGGAGAAGATGAGACAGTCTGAAAATAAACCATGTTGCTATACAACAGAAACATTTGCTCGTGCCCAAATAGAGAAGATCATACACCAAGAGATAGACATCACCGCACTTCAGGCTAAGATTAAGGGAATGAACACACAAGGCACGATCAGCTGTAAGTACCATGCATTAATACAAATATAAATTAATTACATTACAATTACATTTTTCTGTGTCCCCAACCATTCATTCAACATACGTTGCAGTCATAACTGTAGAAATGGTGAACATTTAAAGTAACTGCAGTTGTTTTGATTTCACAGGTGATGATGAGAGACAGAGCTCAGAGTGTCTCAGGATTGTTCTGATAGGGAAGACTGGCAGTGGAAAGAGCTCTTCAGGAAACACCATTCTGGGAAGAAAAGAGTTTAAAGCCAAATCAAGCCAAACATCAGTCACCAAACAATGTCAGAAAGCACAGAGTGAAGTAGATGGTCGTCATGTCGTCGTGGTCGACACTCCTGGTCTGTTTGACTCCACTTTGTCCCATGAAGACATTAATGAGGAGATGGTGAAATGCATCAGTCTTCTGGCTCCAGGACCACATGTCTTCCTGTTGGTGTTACAGATTGGCAGATTCACACCAGAAGAGAAGGAGACATTAAAACTCATCAGGGAAGTATTTGGGAAAAATTCAGAAAAGTTCACCATCATTCTTTTAACAAGAGGGGATGAACTGGAGGTTGGGCAGTCCATTGAAGAATACATTAAAGAGGAATGTGATGATCCCTTTAAGAAGCTGATTGATGACTGTGGAGGAAGATACCATGTGTTTAATAATAAACATGAACAAAACCACACACAACAAGTCAGTGAACTGATAAACAAGATTGACTCCATGGTGAAGAAAAATGGCGGCAACTGCTTTACCAATGAGATGCTGCAAGAGGCCGAGGAAGCAATAAAGAAGAAAATGGAGAAGATCCTGAAGGAGAAGGAAGAAGAGATGAAGAAAGAGAGGGAGGAGTTTGAAAGAAAACATGAGGAAGAAATGAAGGCAATGAAAAAACGAATAGAAAAACAGAGAGCAGAGATTGAACAGGAGAGAGAACTGAGAGAGAAACAACTTCAGGAGAAGGAGGAAAACATTCAAAAAGATCGTGAACAGAGAAAGAAAGAACAAGAAGAGAAAGAAGAGGAAGACAAGAAGAGGAGAGAACAGGAAGAGATTCAACGACAGGAGTGGGAGAAAAAACTTAGAGATCTGGAGGAAAAAATAAAATCAAAAGAAAAAGAAATCATTGATAAAGAGCTGGAGGAGAGCAGAGAAGAGATGAGAAAAGAACGAGAGGACTGGGAGAAGAAACAAAAAGAAATGTGGGAGAAACGAAATCAAGAAGATGAACAGAGACGAGAGGAGGAGCAGAGAAGAATAAAAAAGCTTCAAGAAGAATATAAACAGGAAAGAAAAGAATATGAAAAGAAAAGGAAAGAAGATGCAATCAGAAGGAAAGAGGAAGAAAAGGAATGGAAAGAGTTAGAAGAAAACTTTAAAAAGAAATTGGATGATATGAAGCTGAAGTATGAAGAGGAGATCAGAAGACAAGCTGAAGAGTCCAATGAATTCAGAGAGAAACAGGAGGCAGACTTTGCAGCTCAAATAGAGAAACATTTTGAGGAAGTGAAGGAACTGAAGCAACAGCATGAGGACGAAATGCAGAAGAAGCAGGAGGATTATGAGAGTTTGAAAGAACTCGCAGACCATAAAGAGAAAAATCTGAAACAAGTCATGGATGACCTGCAGAACAAACATAAGGGAGAAATGACTGACTTGGTACTTCTACTTCTGACCCAAAAGAAAGAAAACAGGAAAAAATTAAAGACAATGCAGGAACAACACAAAGAGGAGGTGGACACATTCATAAAAGACCTTTCAAAACAAAACAGAAAAAAGGAAAAGGAACAAATCGATAAATTAAAGAAAAAACACAAGCAGGAAATGAAAGCTCTGGACACGGAACCTTCAACTGAAAACAAGAGCGTAAAAAAGTCTGAGTTGTCCATAAAATATGCTCAAGATATTAATGAGTTGAGACAACAACTTCTGACCCAACAGCAACAAGATCAGAGGGAACAAGTGAATAAATTACAGAGACAACATGAACAAAAACTGAATGACTTCAAAGAGCAAATTCTGGAAGAAAGCAAAAGAAATGAGAAAGAAAAAATAGAAGAACTGCAAAAGAAACACGAACAAGAGATGAATGAGTTGAGACAGGACATGAAGGGAGACTGTCAGGAGGAAGAAGAGGAGGACCTGCAGAGGAAACATGAACAAGAGATGAATATCTTGAAGGAGAAACTTCTGACCCCAGAGGAGAAATCGTCCTGTAGCATTGCATGAGATGTTTTAGTTTTTCCACCAGCAGCCCATCCTGCAATGCATGTTTTACTTTTAATGGCCTTTCAGCGACTTTCTGATGTTTACAAGTCAAGTCAATTTTAGTTGTATATAAGAGTTATTTCAAATAAGGGTAAATATGATGTCATTCATTTAAAAAAATAATTAATCATTGGGCTGTAATAATATGATTTGGTACAGCATGTCTTTTTGACTTGTTTTTTAGTAATTGTTTCTTTATCTCTCATGTTGTTCTGAATGTTATTTGGCTTTGTTTTGATTGTTAGAGTTTAAAAAGTCACTTCACCCTACATCATTTTCGAATATTCAATGGTTGTTAATTTTGCTGTCATTTCAATTTTGCTTTGTTTCTCCTCCTTTATGTTTTATTTGGTCATTTCAACAGTTTCAAAATAAATATAAAAAATGTGATCATCACATTCATAATGTCATTGTTTTGTATAGAAATTATAAATGTTTTCAGGTAAAGCTTGTTGTGTGTAACATTGGGTCAAAATGGTAGATTGCTTCTGGGTTTAAGCCAAATATTGATTTTTTTCTTTTTCTTTTACTGAACAATATTTCATAAAAAGCTTTTGTATTAAAAAAAGCTTTGCCTGAATAGTTTTAATGTATTGTGATAAATCATTTCTTATTGAATGGAGGTTGTTGTTGATTTCTTTTTTCTTTTTTTTTAATCAAAGACTGGATTTTTACATGCTTGTGTTTTTGTTTTGACTTTTTTATTGAGCAATCTGTATATGTATCCTCTATCCTTTTGTCAAGCTGAATAAATGAGACTGTAACTGAACTGACATGAATAGTTTGTTGCATATCTCAGTTTGAGTTTCTCCTCAAACGTCAAACAGAGTCTACAAGCTGCTGATGATCAGTGTCAAACACAAAATGTTTTCTTGGCCAGTATGCATACAAAGACAACTACATATAATTAAACATATTCATCAGATGTTTCTCTCAAGGAAATTGAAGTTTCTCCTTTGTGCTGTTAGCAGCTGCAATTATCCAAATATGCCTGTTTTCACCAGCAACTAAGTTATGCAGGAACAAGTTATGCAATTCAACAAATAACAGCATTGAGTTGATTTTTTATGTTTGTATTGTTAAAGGATGAATAAGTTCACTTATACAATGATAAGTCAAATTATATTTTTCTTAGAATTATTAGAATTGCAATTATGGATGGAAATAAACATTCTGTGTGTCTCTTAGTTAATAATTTATTAAAAGTGTGGATATCAAATACTGCTGTGTTTAAAACCCACCTCTGAGGTAAGCTATCATAAAATATTCTGTTGGGTCGAGAGTTTTCAGCCTCAGTAGACTTCTGAAACACTGTCAGACATTCAACTGAATATTAACTTCACAAGAACCACTGAGCTGAATAAACACCTCTGACAGTCTATTAAAAAATGCTCAAATGTAAAGTGTATTCTGTGCGCCTCTAGTGTGTGTTCAGCGTTGTGTCCAGCAGGTGGAGCTCTAACATCAAGTATTGTGATAAAGGGTTTCACTGCACTCACAGATAAAGTCTCAATGAAAACTGTTCTCAGTGAAGTCTGTGCTTCATCCAGAGTGACAGGGACATTTCTTCTGGACACGTTGTTGCTGACTTTCAAATGTACTATTCAAACCATGGAGCAGCGTAAACTAAAATTAATTATTATATAAATGTGTGTGAGTGGAGGCAGAAATATGAACATCTGGGCTGCTTACTAGCAGTTGTGTAACGCATCTGACCACCGATGCCAAAACATTTTTTCTCCCTCTTTTTGACTTTGCTTTCACTTTCATCGTTTGGCTGATGGCGCAGCGAAAAAACTCAAAGAAGTAAGTAAACTACCGAATTTTCTACAAAGAAAGAACATATAAAGTTTATGTGGTATGTTATTGTAAAATGATCTATATCTCTTGAGTCTATAAATTGATTAAAACTGGTACTTGATTGGTTTGAAGCGGGTTGGGTTGATGGGTTGGGCCGCTTGTAGTTCAGCTGGTAACAAAAACATTGAAAAGAAAAACTTGAATTACCCTTCGCTTTAGACCTTCTTATTCTGTAATACTGCATACTACATCACTCATAATACTGCATTACTTTTACTGTAATACTGCATACTACATCACTCATAATACTGCAGTACTTTTACTGTAATACTGCATACTACATCACTCATAATACTGCAGTACTTTTACTGTAATACTGCATACTACATCACTATAATACTGCAGTACTTTTACTGTAATACTGCATACTACATCACTATAATACTGCAGTACTTTTACTGTAATACTGCATACTACATCACTATAATACTGCAGTACTTTTACTGTAATACTTTAAGACAAAAGATGGAAGTTTGTCTTCCTGACATTACGTAAGAGTCCTGGGAAGTAACTATTGTTTTTAACATCCTGGAAAACTGTGAGCTATACTGGATGTGTTTTATGACTCGTAACAAAATCATATTCATGATGTGAATAGAACGATCATGGTTTGATTTTTGTCTAATGTTTCTGTAGCAGATCAAAACTGTTTTTCAAAGAAAAGTTTAAAATGAAATCCTGAAATTTTCATCTCACAGTCATGTTTTATATTACTCTGAAAACCCCAGAATGCCTCCTGAGCATGTTGATGATGACAGCGGTTGGATGCTACTGACAGTAATGAATCAATGGCAGAAGTAATGACAGTTTGTTGGAGAAGTTAAGTTAGTTAAGTTGATATTCCACATTTTAATTGATTTACATTATAGTACATTGGAGAAATATTCTGCACATGTCAATGTCTTATAACATATGTGTTTTGAGAGACTTTTTAAATGCCATTGCTTTCATAAATTAAGATTATGGTCTAGACCTGCTCTATGTGTGAAGTGCCTTGAGGTGACTTTTGTTGTGATTTGGTGCTATATAAATAAAGATTGATTGATAAAATATCATGCTGCAAACTGAGGCAATCAAAAAAAAAGGCCTGGCCTTATGTAGTTAAAAGTGACCTGGGGAATGATTATTTTGAAAAGAATGAGAATCATTTCATCCTTTTGTGTTTGAAAGGTTTTAAAAGCAGACTGCTGGTCTTCAGTTGAGCTTCTTCTGTTTCTGGCACAGTGACAGACAGGATGGCAGCTGCTGCAATGTCTGGTGAGTAAAGTCAGATTTACAGCGGAAATAACAAAGAACTCAACCAAGTTGTTCAGAGTTATTATGTTTGGGGTCAAGTGGGGTTAAATAATTGGCTCTCATGTCTCCTTGTTGCAGTGACCTAAATTCCATCTGAGCAAAGATTATCTCCATATCTCAGTTGTAAGGTCAACTCTATACCACAAGGTGGCGACACATTATTATATATTTACTGGCACACTGCAGCTGTCAAGATGAATCTATGGCTGTAATATAACATCATAGTAATCAATATCAATAATTTAACTATGTTTTATAGATGACTTTGGCTTTGGAGGGTTTTGACTCAATTAACTGCCAAACAAGGCTATGAGGACAGACATCTTAAATACAATACTTTTATTATTGGCTGCACCTATTATAGCTCATCACTTGTATCTGGGAATATTCCTAAAATGTGGGAAGCAGTGACACTAGTGATCCAAAACCCAATCTCCAAACTGTGATGTTTATGTAAAATCTTACAAACACGTATTAATAATCAATTACATCAATTTCTAGCTGAGTAATGCATTTTAAACCCAGATCAGTCAGGTTTTAGACCTGGACATAGCACTTTGACAGCAGCATGTAAGGTAGTAAATGATATAACCTTTTCTCTAGGTAAGATGAAGTGTTGTATTCCTTAGTTCAATGATTTATCTATTTGATGCAGTGGATCATATTCTTCTCTTGGATAAAATTAGATCAATTGGTTTTGACACAAATGCATGGTTTCATAGTTATCTTACTGACTGAACTCAAGCAATAGTTGGAAATGTTCATCAATCAAACTTCCTTGATGTGACTAAAGGGGTGCCAAGGGCTAAATTAAAAAAAAAGTCCTATTGTGTTTGTATTTAGGGGTGTAAAGCAGGGGCGATTGCTCTGAGACAACAAGGGAAGCTCACCTTCCCCTGAAGTTTCATCAAATAAATTGTCACAACTGTCATATTAAATTCACACTAAAACTATAATTTACATCACATCAAATCTGCACTTGAATGCGTTCCATTTTACAACTATGTCATCCTGTAACCAGCTGTTTATTGCCGACGCTGTTATTTTCAATGAGGCTTCTCCCAACAGCTGTTTTGGGCGGGACAAGCCAGGATAAGACGCTCATTGGATCAGACGCTCTGCTGCTTTATGATGATTGGAGGAAATGTTTGGCGGGCTCAAACCCGTGATAGACAGCTTTGAGAAGGCTGACTTTTCTGAGTGCAGTTTTACCATTGTGGCTTAACTTTCTCGCTAAATCTGTCGACTTTCCAACTCTTCTTAGCAACTTTTTTTTCTCAAAAGCGACTATTGACAAATCTAGCGACTTTTTCTGATGTTTTGGAGACTCTGACATGAAAGCACTTATCCCTGTCCTCAACGAGCAGCGGGTGCTGCCGCGATTCTCTCCCCCGTCTCAAAGCACTCACAGGCGGTCAGGTTCACAGCAGCCTCGCACAGCAGTCCCAGCAGTAGAGAGGAGACCCCACACAAATCATTTTCAGGTGTGTGTTGCTGTGGTTCTATGGCATAGATGAAGCATACAACAGCCTCAATTAAACACTTACTTTATTTGCTACTGCCTCGCTTCAATATGACAAGTTTTATGATGAAGACGTAAAGTGAGCTTCCCCTGTTTAAAACACCAGCAGCCGCCAATTGTGTAAAGATACATTGATCTACATCGATTAAATGATCAATGAGTCAAAAGCATCAATGCAAAATGAAAACATCAATCAGACACTGATTATTATCTTTAAGATGCCTGTTTGTTTGTTTTTTCAGCAAACATATGTGTAGCCAGAGTTGAGGCAAGTCTATCATCAGAGGCTTCAGACAGACGGATACACCTGGCCTGATATGAAACTTCTGACTTCAGTAGAACTCAGTAACAAGTAAGCATTCTTTGCACTTCAGTATATTGTGTGTGTTTGTGTGTGTGTGTGTGTGTGTGTGTGTGTGTGTGTGTGTGTGTGTGTGTGTGTGTGTGTGTGTGTATGTGTGTGTGTGCGTGAATAGGAGAGTTTACACAATATATTTTATTTTTCTTCTAGGTGTTGAAGCCTAGCAGTTGGTCTCCAACTTAGTATGAGTGGTATTATGGCGACTGCAACACCTGGTGAGTCCAGACATTATATCATCACCAAGAAAAACTTGTTTAATGATGATGTGACCAAAACTCAAATGTTTATACATCTCTTAATTTGCTGATATAGTCCGTAAGAGGAACTCCTGCTACACATGGGGCATCACTGTGATCTCCCCTATTCACATAGGAAACATGTGATATATGTGAACATCACTTTTACTTCCTTGGTAAACATGAGAAGGTACCGAGACACACTTTACAATGTTAGCATAAGATTCTTCTCCCCTTATAGTTAGGAATCATCATGTTTGTTGCATTGAATTTCATTGCTCTTCATTAAATTTTTTAAGTTACAAACAAGAAAATGAAACAACTAAACAAGAACCATATATAGCTACAAAATAATGAGTAAATGTCGAACAGATCATAGTAGGGATTTTAAGACAAAACTGAGACATTGATACACCCTCAGACAAAGAGAGATTAGTTTTAACTAAAACTAGGAAAAACACTGCTGTGAATTCCCCATCATTCACCATCAGGCAGCAGGTGGAAGTACTATGTAAGGTATAGTCTGGAAATGTGTCAGATAGTGAGTAAGATGACTAACACTTGCTCACATTGCATGTTTTTAGGACACAGTGTTAGTGTGGAGTTGCAGATGCAGAATAGTCTCAGAATTCTAATAAAGTCAGAATTCTTAAATTCAAATGTGAACTCAAATAAATGTTTTACATATTACCCTAATCTTCTTCCATACCTTCCCTCTTGTAAAAGATTGCATAAATCAATGTTCTGTATCCTTGCAGTGAGCGATTATGAAAAACTCATAAAGCGCAGCAGCAGCTTTCAACTCCTGCCACCTACCAGTGAGTCAAACTGAACTGAGTCACAATTATTCTTGTTGATATTAACAAATACAATTACAGTAATTGTAAGTGCTGGTACAAACTTATTTAATATGTTTAGTATGTTTGTGAGATCACTGATGAATTTGCAAGTTTCAATGAAATTATGGCTGACAGAATTTCTGTAATCCACCTTAAAAAAAAACTATGACTTCCAATGGTTGTTTGGCTGGTTATTAATCCAAGCAGAGTAGAGCAGCTAGCCTCCATCTACAATAAAACACACTGTTCAAAGCCAGCTACTCCACTATGAAGACACAACTCATGGTATGCAGGTCTTGGTAAATTGTTTAAATGCATATGGTAACTGCTAAATGACTTAATTTATTTTTCTCTAAAACCATGTACATCTTAATAAGACATTTGTTGGTGCTTAGAGTCTTTTTGCTGACAATTACTGAGATACGTCTACTATATTAAAAAAAAAGAAATGTAATAAAAAGTAAAACATTTAGAAATGTAGTGAAACCACTGTGAGCTCTGTTTTCTTGTAATTTGTCTTTGTCCCTTTAAATACATTTAAAGTTACATATACTACACTACACTATATTATAACTATACTATACTAAACTACACTATATACTAGACATATCAAATTATCCAAAATATCCTAAAAACCTCTTCTGCAGGATAAAAAACTACCTAATAACAACTCAGACACTGCATGCGGATAAGATGTGCAACCCCTATCAATCAAAACCTGACACCAGGAGTCAAACTGAACTGAGTCAGAACTATTATTATTGACACTAACATCTAAAATGACAAACTCATTGTATTTAATTATTTGCAAGTTTCAAAGAAATAATGGCTGACAGATTTTCCTGAAGTAATTTTAAAAAAGCTGCAACTTTCACTGGTTGGTTGACTGCTCGTTAATCCAGTTTTGTTGTATTCAGATTTGTTTAGAGTTGTATTTTCTAATTCATTGTTTTGTTTCCAGTGTCTGAGCAGAGTGTTGTTCTGTTGGGGAACAGCTGGTCTGAGAGGAGTTCAGTGGGGAACTTCATACTGGGAAAGACTCAGTTCAACACTGACAAAGAACCAGACTGCTGTCTGACAGTCAGAGGACAGTTGAAGGAGAAAGACATAATTCTCATCAACACCCCAGATCTGCTGCTTCGAAATATCTCTGAAGACAAACTGAGAGAACATGTACAAAACTGTGTGAGACTCTCTGATCCTGGACCTCATGTGTTCCTGCTGGTTCTACAGCCTGAAGACTTCACTGAGCAACACAAATTGAGACTGTGCAGAGTTCTTCAACTCTTCAGTGATCGATCATTTGATCATTCACTGATACTGATATCAACACCCAGAGAGGAGAGTTCAGGTTTCTCAGAAAACTACATGAACTATCCACCCTTAAAAGAGATGATCAGAATGTGCCGATACAGATACTTGAAGCAGAAGGAACTTGAACTTCCAGAGCTGTTAACACGTTTGGATCAAATTGTAAAAGAGAACAATGGAGATCATCTGAGCTGTGATGATGAAGATGCTGGTTTAACCATGACACCAAAGTCTGAACACATCAAACCAGCTTTAAACCTGGTTCTGTGTGGGAGGAGAGGAGCAGGGAAGACTTCAGCAGCCAAGGCCATTTTAGGTCAGACAGAGCTTCATTCAGTCTCCAGCTCATCAGAGTGTGTTAAACATCAGGGAGAGGTGTGTGGACATCGGATTTCTCTGGTGGAGCTGCCTGCCTTGTATGGAAAATCTCAGGAGGCAGTAATGGAGGAATCATTCAGGTGTATCTCCCTCTGTGATCCAGAGGGTGTCCATGCCTTCATCTTGGTCCTACCTGTGGGTCCCCTCACTGATGAAGACAAGAAAGAGTTAAAGACCATCCAGAACACATTCAGCTCTCGAGTAGATGGCTTCACCATGATTCTGTTCACTGTGGAGTCAGATCCTACAGCTCCAGCTGTTGATGACTTTATAAAAAAGAACAGAGACATCCAGGAGCTCTGTCAGAGCTGTGGAGGAAGATATGTTGTTCTCAACATCAAGAACAAGCAGCAGATCTCTGAGGTGTTTGATACTGTGGAGAAGATGAGAGATGAAGGATCCAGATGCTTCACAAAGGAGAAGGTTACAAGACATAAAGCTGAACCGCAGAATGCGCCAAATGATGATGAAAATCAGAGCAGAGAGAGTCTCAGGATGGTGGTGATTGGAAAGACTGGAAGTGGGAAGAGTGCAACTGGAAACACCATTTTGGGAAAAAAGCATTTTAAACCCAGAATAGGTCCAAAGCCAGCGACCAAGTCTTGCGAGAAGGCAACCGGAGAAGTAGATGGACGTCTCGTCACTGTGGTCACCACCCCTGGCTTGTTTGATACGACTCTCTCTGATGATGAAGTTCAACAGGAGTTTCGACAATGCATCAGCCTGTTGGCTCCTGGACCTCATGTGTTCCTATTGGTGCTGCAGATCGGGAACTTTACTGAAAAAGAAAAAGGCTCTGTAGAGCTGATCAGGAGGGTTTTTGGTGAGAAGTCTAGAGATTTCACCATAATTGTCTTCACCAGGGGAGAAGAACTGGTCGATCAGTCATTTGAGAGTTACATTGAAGACTGTAATGACTTTGTCAAACAACTAATAAAAGAGTGTGGCGGTAGATACCAGGTCTTCAACAACAAAGATCACACAAACCGTACACAAGTCAGAGAGCTGCTGACTAAGATTGAGAACATGCTGAAACAAAATGGCTGCAGCTGCTACAACACTGAGATGTTCCAACTGGCAAAAGAAGCAATTCAGAGAGAAGTGCAGATCAGTGAAAGAAAATTTGAAGATCTGCAGGCAAAAATATCTGAATTGGAGAGATCTAAACAACAAGGCGAAGAAAGTAATGTGAAAATGGAGGAGCAAATAAACAGACTGAGAGAAGAACTGGAAGATGTGAAGAAAAAACGTTTTAACAAAAACAAATGCAACATCTTGTGATGAGTGGGACAACCACTATAAATGACAACTGACTGATACAAATTTAGTAATCAGATCATATTCACTTTGATTTTTATGATGACATTTATTAGTCATTATTTAATCCTGAGGGGAGTTTATGAGATTTACAGCAAATAAGTGCTAAATTGCTCATTAAGTCTTTTTCGCATCCTTTTTTGGTGTATTAGCTTTTTGTAAATACAATTTTCATGAACACCACTTAATTTTTCAGGTGACATTTTGTATTATGTATGATTTTATGATATGACGATTCTCTTTTTATTTCCCATAACAATGTAATATTCAGTGTGCTGGTGTACAAAAAAGATGCTCTGTTGATGTTTGATACAAACTGCATTATGAGCTTCACAGTTTTTAGTTATTACCTGCTGTTATATTGTAGCTTGTGTTCATGTATTATTTTGTCCACCTGCTGTATAATCAGTCATTTCAGGTGGTTGATGGTTTATTGTAAAAGGGATCCTCTATGATCCATTAAACTTCTGCGTTTTAGACTGTTGTGTCCAGCAGGTGGAGCTCTAACATCAACGAGTGAGGTAAAGTCTATTTTCCAGCTTCTCTACTGCAGATCTGATTGTATCTGACTCTAATAGACTGTTTTCATCTCATGTTCTGTTGATGCTTGTATTACTGAGAGTGTCAAATACTTTAAGGTGGTTCAGGTTGGATTTAATATTGCAGAATGAAGATATAATATACCATCAGACAGCACTACAGTAGTGTATAGTTTTCATTATTGTGACATAAGCAGGTATTTACGTGAAATTTTGTTATGGTCAACAAAAATATATGTGTATACAACTCTTTATCCCTGTTCATATTACAGTTACTGAACATCTCCAGTATATTGATTGGTTCAGTATGTCTACGGGAGTATATTGAACCATATTTCATTTACCCTGTCCACATTTCTCTTCATGGTTTTGTCATTTAAATAATTTTACTGTTGTGATATTTTTAAAGATGGCTTGTGGTCAAAACTTCAGTTTAATCACACATTCATGTAAATATGGACTCACTGCACATTTTGTTTCTCTGCCATCATCAGGTTCATCTGCCTGATATTATAATAATGATTATTCTTAGAGTGAGTGTTTTTAGCTATTGTAGTAGATGAATGAATAACTGAGTAAAAGTCATTTTGGATGTGAGGAAGAACATGGAAGAATGTCATAACAAACATTCATCAGCGACATTTACAGATATTAGGAAATATTAGTAACTTTTAACATAAATCCAAATTAATTAAATACATTTGTGGACATGTGTCTTGCTTCCCTGACAGAAATATTAGGCCGTCAATAAACGAGTCCTTCAAATGTGCAAACGTGTTTTGTTTTGATTTTTTCTTTTTTTGGACCCTTAAAGTGTATAAGAGTGTGTACATGCCGTGATCTGTAGGAAGTCACATTTTCACTTTCGATCTCGTTGCACTTGCACTCATGTTGCAGCAAAAAGTTATCAGAGGAAATTCACAGAAAAGAAGAAAACTGCACGAGGACACAAACTGACGTCAGTGTCTGTAAAGTGACCATCGTCAGGTGAGTCCGTTCACATGTAGTCAGAAATAATCACAATAACTTTTATAACTGAGCAGCAAACTTTTATCTTCACTCACTGAAACTGACGGACAGACGAGCAAGAAAAATATATAGCCTGTATTCCGTTTCACAAAGTCAAAGGATCGTTTCAGTGTTGAATCCGAAAATCACCTCAAGTCGTTTCTGTGTAAAATGGTTTACAGTTTAATTCGTATTAGTTCATATTGATGTTGCATTAATGTCGGCCGCAATTCCCCCATTTCAGATTGTTAGAACCAGGAAGTAAAAACAGACAACAACCTCTGATCAAAGTTAATTTATAGACTTTTAGATTAAACACAGTTAAATGAAACAGAAGTCTGCTTTATCAAAGTGAATATATGTTTTATATGAAACTCTTTGTTTTAGAAAAGCTTAACGCACGTTTGTCTTTCTACAGCTATCAGGACTCTTTTTGACGCAATACTTGGCAACATGCAGACATATTCTTAGTCTCTGCACAAAATAAGTGCTCAGCGGATTCATGACACGCGCTTAAAGGCCAATTTAGTTTTTTTAGTTTTTATTTAGTTTATTTATTTATAAAGGGACAGTGTACGTTCCTGAACATTTCAAATTAAAATGTAAATGTACCGCCGTGCGCGTATTAGTGTATTGGAATCATTTTTACATTGACAGGCGCGTGACAGTCTGTAATCAGCAAACCGCCACGCCTCTATTATAAGGACACTTCCGTTTGGTTTATCATGAAGCCAGGGAGTGGCAGTCTATGCATGTTGCAGGTTGGTTGGAGACTTGTGATTTAACAGTACTGTTTTTGCCTAAATTGGCTCTTAATTAATCTGCACAGTTCAAATGGAGTGCACCACATGGTCGTTAGTGTTAGATTATTTCTCCTGTCAGCACAAACTTTAATGTTTCCCAAAATAAAAATGGGGATACTAAATCTGTTAGTTTTTTAGTTTGAAGTAAATTGTCAGTTATGTTTGAAACGACTGCCCCAAACCTTTCTGTACTAACAGCAGGGGTTCAAGGGATCTGTCAGCAAAGTGTCAATATGTGAGGACATTTTCTTTTGAAGATATAGAAAACACCGTGGATCCCAGCAACCTACCTGACCAATATTCATAGTTAGACCTTTAGCCATTTTAGGGGGTTTATTTTGTTTAGAACATGATTTATCTAAAATTAGTCAAGTGATATGAGTTTGAATTGGGTAGGAAGAAAATAACCCTGTCCCAATGAAATCCTTGACATCCTAGTTGGGGGCATAAGTAGTTACCAATAGGTCAAGGACATGTGAAATGGACCCAGACACCATTACAAAACACCCTTGAAGGCCTTCAACGATAAACTTGATCTTTTTGTGTATTAGGATAGAAGCTCCTAGAGTGGACATTTGACCAAATGGATTCTTAAACCTGGTGTGGTCTTTTATAATTAAATGAGAAGGAACACAATTTCTTTCCTCAAGATGCTTGAGAATAGTCATAAATTGATTATTTTATTTATCATACATGATAGTAAACTGAATATATTTGGGTTCTGGACTGTTGGTCAAATGAAACAATACATTTGAGGACATTATATCTGGCTGTGAGAAATTATAAGATTGTATAAATCAACTAGATATAAATGATAAATGAGTTGCTTTTATAGAACCTTTCTAGTCCTCCTCATCTACATGCCAAAGTACACCTGTTCACACACACATTCACACACTGATGGCACAGCCTTCAGGAGCAACATAGGGTTCAGTTACTCAACGACTCGTCAACATACAGACTGGAGAAGCCGGGTATAAATCTTCTGACCCGCTCTGAATCACAGCCTCCCATAATTTATTGAGAAAAGAATTGGAAGATTAATCATTAGTGAAAATAACTATTAGTCACAGTCCTGACTGTGATTATGTTTTATAGGACAGCTGGTGACACAGAACTCTGCAGAGATCAGAGAACAGCAACAAGTAAGCATTCACTGCTCTTTGTGTGTGTGTGTGTGTGTGTGTGTGTGTGTGTGTGTGTGTGTGTGTGTGTGTGTGTGAATATGAATAGGAGAGTTTACATTATGTGTTTTATTCTCCACTCAGATGTTGAAACTCAGCAGCTGGTCATGAGTTGAATTAATGTGGCTGATATGGCGACTGCAACACCTGGTGAGTCCAGTCAGATTTTATATGTCTCGATAATACTGAATATATTACTAATCTAATCTATTATATACTATACGCTGTCTTCTCTCACCATCCACATAAAATAGCTGTATCCTCTTTTCTATCCCTGCATAAACAATGATTTGGTTTCCAGAGCTCCACTTTTTCTAAAAAAGCCAAGACAATTTTATCTATACAGCACATTTCATTACATGGAAACTAAATATGTTTTACATTAAAGTGTCATTTTCAAGAGTCTGCAAACAGTATTCACCAGTATCCAATGTTTACTTTGTAAATTATTGATTTCCGTTCAATAGCTTTAACAGAAGATTAAAATGCTCTCCAAAAGGAGCGATAGAACAGGACCAATATGTGTCTGTCCACTACTGTCTCAGTTTATGCTGCAAACCTTTCTTATAAATGGTATCCGTATTTGAGCTCCATGACAGTTTAGCATCTATTATTGTTCCTAAATATTTGTACTCTCAATACTCTCCCTAACAGTAATCATTTGTTGGTGGGTGGTGCTACTGGTCCTAAAGTAAAAAATTATTTCTTCAAATGTAGAAATCTCAAGCTACACCAACCACCTAACTGATCCACCCAAGAACGATAGCTGGTTTCATCACCACCTTGAATCAAGCCCACGATTGCTGTGCCATCTGCAAATTTCATAATGACATGATCAGATGTGTTGCTTCTACATTCATTTCTATAGGGAGTGAATACAACTGGGGAAATAGTGCTCCCTTGTGGGGTGCCAGTGTTAGTGATAATGGAAAAAACACTGCACCCTTTACTCTGACATACTGTAATCTGTCAGAGAGGACTCAACCCATCTGATAATGCCACCACTTACTCCTTAACTTCAGCAACCTCTCCATCATAATATGGGGTCTGACGGTGTTGAATGCTGACGAATAATCCACGAAAAGAAGACAAGCATATTATTTATATATATATGTATATATATATATATATATATATATATATATATATATATATATATATATATATATATATATATATATATATATAAATAATATGCTTGTCTTCTTTTATATATATATATACAGTATATATAATATATATACTGTATATATATATATATATATATATATATATATATATATACAGTATATATATTATGCAACATATACAAAAGTGCCCATAAGCAAATTGTAAGGGGTCAAGTTCATGTTGCACCTCCATCAGGACCTGGTTTAAAATAACCCTAACCCAAGACTCTTCATTATAATTGATGTTAAAATAAATGGTTTTGATATTTTTGGTACTGGCACTCATGTATGAAATTTTCCATGTCCTACGGATATAGTGTGTGTCAAATGACATTTGAAAAAGCTGACCCATCCTGATTGATCCTGTCAGGCCAAGCTGCCTTATTTGGATTTAACCTGTTTAAGGCTCCTGTGTCATCACCATAGACTGTAAAAAGAATGGACGTAGCAACCGTGACGTCACCCATTGGTTTGGGGGAGTGTGTTTTGTGACTCTACTATGGGCATGTGGACTGCGCCATCTTGGATTTTAGTGGGCGTGTACTTTCCATATTTGGAGGAGAGGCGACGACTCTACGGGTCAGCCGGGGTCAGCCAGCCGAGATCCCGCCCACTGAACTCGAATTAACCGCACCGAACGGAGCTAGCCTAAGGCTAATCAGCTAGGCTAGGCTAACAAGCAGCTACACGCCAGTCCAGCCTCCAGCACAGCGACCTGACAGCGACCGACTCGACCGCAGGTAACGTTAAGTTCCTTATAAAAAATATATAACGCTGCAGCTCTTGAAATAATTAATGTTTTATTGAAGTTATACTACATAAGAAATAAAGTTAAATAAGTCCGCTGGGGACCAAAACTCATCTTAACCCTCAGATCCTGTTAGAAATGACACCACCATAATAAAGTTAAAATAGGTATTACAATATACATATTTTTGTTGCTTAGGGTTAGGTGTTTTCTAATGATGTGTACTTTTATCAATATTTTATCATAATTCAATCTTTTCATGGCCTGTTTTAGTGAGGGACCGCTAATATCCGTCATAAAAAATGTTGAAAAACTGCAATAAAATAAAAAATAATTTTGTTTCCTCCAACTATTATGAGAACAGTCATATGTCTGCCTTTGAACAGGGCCAACATTGATTTGTTTGCTTATAGTTCGCTGGAGCATTTTTTTAATTTTATATGGCCATGTACCGTACAGTTTTTGTGACATGTCGGCTAAAAGGCATGATCAAGTGCCTTTCTGTGTAAAAAACATGACACCATAATACACATATGGCTAGAGAAGAGTTAAAAGACAATCATACTTTTTACTGGACCTCAATCGACCAAGGGAAAGTGGTATAATCTGATATTTTAGCGCCAAATCTCGCAGCCGTCTCCCTCACGTATTTTCCCCGGGTGGCGACGCACCATTCTCGGGGAGCGCTCTGGGAGTGTCCGCTATCTGTTTCTCCAGAGCTGGAGCTTCTGGCTTATCGTTTTACAGTTTTTTTTTACGGCAAATTTTGATACAATTTTAAATCTGGTGAAAGAGACAAAATCACTTCCAGTATCATCAGCCCGATGAAATCCCTCATCTCGACCCCCCCTAGCGCGTCCCAGTTGCGGCTCCGGGTCGTTGAGTCCCCTGGGGGCAGCGCGAGTAGCTTTAGCTACCCCGGGAGCCGCGATAAACAGAATTATAAGTTGCAGACCATGGTGCAGACAGGAGATCTTTTAGGAGCATGATGTACCTTGCAAAAGGCACCTATTTGCAACCCATGAACATTATAGCATGATCACAGACAAATGAAAAATCTGATGGTCCATAAAATGTGGCAACAGGATCTGAGGGTTAACGTTACTACTCTGTGAAATTACTATGTAGAATAATGTAAAGACAGTTTGTTAAGCATTTTATACACTTAAATATTTTTTTAAAAGAAGTGAGATACAGGGTTCTCACATGACAGGGATAGATATAGATAAATCGACTCAATAGTATATTTAATTGTTAAATTGTGCTAAACTTAAACAGCCTCAGCAATAAAATGCATCATATGCATTGATTCATCAGTGATATCAATCCACAAACATTCTATGACAGTAGAGAGGGACCGTTTTTACTTGTTTTTAACTTTTATACTTAATTGCATTTTGCAGATAAAACTTAATGTTAACACTTTCACAAAAGTGAGGTTTTGAATGCAGGTCTTTGTAGTGGAGTATTTTCACAGTGTGGTATTAGTAAGCTACTTTTACTGAAGGCATTTCAATACTTTGTACACCACTGGTTACAAGATGTTTGTCTTTCTTTATATTTAGAAAATGGAAAAGAAAGCTGCCCAGGCCCCGTCCAGGCACCCAGGCCCCGTCCAGCCTCTGCTGGTTGCCCAGACCAGGCCCCGGCCAGCTTCCACGCCCGGGCCACCCGCAGCAAGGACTACAGCCTCACATAGGGCGCTCCACCAACCGAGCCAAACACTGCCCCTGTTTTTTATTTTATTTTAAAAGTTTATTTATTATTTATTATATACTGATTGTTTTGTTTGTTCATTGTCTGTTCATTTAAAGAGTACCTCATGTTCAAATAAATTATTTTCATAATTGCACTCCTTTTGTCTTCTACACTTATTGAAAATGTTAAAAATGTCGTAGTCAGTTAAAAGTAATATCAACTTAAAACACAAATATTAAGCATTAAAGCTCAAGTTTTTAGTCAAGTTTTACTAAAAATTGTAAACATTCTCACAAGTGTTTCTGTTTTCTGACCTTTCCAGGGTTCCCATGGAACCTTAGAAAGTCTTTAAAAAGGTACATATTTTTTCAAATGTGCTAAATCATATGTCTATGTCTTACCTTTACTAACGGTAGAACTCTAATATGTAGATAATTATCTACCTGCATGAGAAATCTCTCCACATGATTAACTGATTTTAATAAAGTTTAAGATGCATGTTATACATCTAGTTTTAAGAAAGTCAAAAAAGAACATTTCTGAGTATCTGTGACAACAGGTGGCAGGCAGACGCTGAGTTCACGCTCAATACAGATTTTATTGACAGCACAGGGGAGGATTGGGGCTGGAGAGCAGGGTCCAGTTCTGTCTCATGCTGACGACCCACTTGTCCAGCCTGTCCGGATCACCTAGAGGGAAACTTTAAAATGACACATATAGATGCTCAGCAACTTATAGATCAGAGGTCACAAACCTTTTTGATACTAACAGCTATTTGAGGATATGGAGTAATAAAAAGGGCTTTGCTTGATAAAAAGTTCCTAAAGAACAAAGTTACACAGTTCACCTTTAATAATAATACCAACAATGAATATAATAAGAAATATATATTGTATTTATTTATGGGTGCTCTGATCTTGTTTTTGAACATTTCTGAAATCAGTATCACCAATACAACACAGATCACATATTCTCTGAATTAGAAGCTTGCTTTTTGCAGTGTGGCATAAGCCTATTAATTTATTCATTTAAGTTACTCTTGACACTGTATATATCCCGCATTAAACGGACTCTGAGAACACAAAACACACCACAACAGCAGCTAACATTAGCTGCTCTGGTCATCTGTCTGTATCAGCAGAGACCATGAGTCGGCAATAAAGTCATTATGCAGTGCCAAAATCCAGGTAAAATATATGTTATACAGTCTATGGGTAAAATAGTACTACGGTTTACTCACCGAAAAAACTGCAACACAGAATCCTTTGTCGGTCGGTTAGTACAATCAACAGCACAACACGCCATATTGCCAGCTAAAAACTACCCGAAAATAGGCTCACAAACACGGACACCGCAGCGCCTGTCTGCTGGATGTAGCCGCGGACCTCTGGGTGCAGCCTAGCCTAGCCTAGCCTAGCCTAGTCCAGCCGATGCTTTAGCATAGAGCTAACTGCTGGCAACTGCCTGTGAACCTGTCACTCAACGTAACCACGCCCTAATTTATGCCAGAATTTTAAGCCTAAATAACACTTAAACAAAAAAAATACAAAAAAATTCACCCCCCCCAGAGTGTTCACTGAGGTGGAAACTATCGGTAAAGACCAAAAAAGTATTTGGCACCAGGCTTTAAATATGTTTTTTTAAGCTGTAAAGTCGGCTATTTTAACATGGGGCTCAATGGGAAATTGCTCACTGCTGGCACCAGCCCCCAGAGGCCGCGGGGGGAACTGCAGCTTTTTGAACGCGGAAGTGATCCTCACTCGGAGAACCCACAACTCCCCCCTTGGTCATCACCACCTTGAATCAAGCCCACGATTGCTGTGCCATCTGCAAATTTCATAATGACATGATCAGATGTGTTGCTTCTACATTCATTTGTATAGGGAGTAAATACAACTGGGGAAATAGTGCTCCCTTGTGGGGTGCCAGTGTTAGTGATAATGGAAAAACACTGCACCATTTACTCTGACACACTGTAATCTGTCAGTCAGAGAGGACTCAACCCATCTGATAATGCCTCCACTTACTCCTTAACTTCAGCAACCTCTCCATCATAATATGGGGTCTGACGGTGTTGAATGCTGATGAATAATCCACAAAAAGAACACAAGCATGTTATTTATTTATATATATATATATATATATATATATATCATGCAACATATACAAATGTGCATCCTCTGTACTCCTCCCAGGCCCATAAGAATTTTGCAAGGGGTCAAGTTCCTGTTGCACCTCCATCAGGACCTGGTTTAAAATAACCCTAACCCAAGACTCTTCATTATAATTGATGTTAAAATAAATGGTTTTGATAATTTTGGTACTGGCAGTATGTATGAAATTTTCCATGTCCTACGGATATAGTGTGTGTCAATTGACATTTGAAAAAGCTGACTCATCCTGATTGATCCTGTCAGGCCCAGCTGCCTTATTTGGATTTAACCTGTTTAAGGCTCCTGTGTCACTCTCTGACCACAGCTCTAATGTAGATGAAGAAACAAGCTTAAAACAAGCTTAGTTCATGGTAAATATAACTACTACCACAATATAATCATACCTTTATTTATAAAACAGTTTACAAAGTGCTTTGACATACAAAGCAAAACACACATGGCAAAAGTGTGGTCATCTTTAGATTTCAGCCTTGACTTTGGAGCAGCCAGAAGGGCCCAACCCAAGGATCTAAGGCTACAGGCTGGCTCATACAGAGCCAACATTTCGGTTTTAGCTTGGACCCAGACCCAGATATCCTTTAAAAATGATCAGTTACATTTTAAAAACAATTCTATCATGAACAGGAAGCCAATGGAGAGAAGCCAGGATTGGGGTGATGTGAGGTCATCTGTTACAACCAGTAAGAAGCTGAGCTGCTGCGTTTTAAAATAGTTTGGAGCGAAAGAGATATTTTTGTGTTAAACCAGAAAGGAGTCTCAGTAATCTATGCTAGAGGAAATTAAAGCATGAATAAGTTTTTTCCAGGTCAGAATGGGAGAGCATTGACTGAAGTCTGTATCGTTAGTTTGAATCCTTCCAGATACAGTGTCCCTGTTGTTAAAGATTTCATGTGGATAAATTGATGCTCTGTATCCTTGCAGTGACAGATGATGACCAGCCCATAAAGCGCAACAGCAACTCTCAACTCCTGCCACCTACCAGTGAGTCAAATTGAACTGAGTCAGAATGATTCTTGTTGGCATTAACAAAAGAAATTACAGTATTTGTAAGTTGTAGATACAAATGTATTAAATTTAATATGACTATACGTATGCTTACTGATGAATTTGCAAGTTTCAAAAAAATAATGGCTGATAGAATTTCTGTAATACATTTTTTTTTAAGCTGTGAATCTTGAATCAAGCCCACGATTGCTGTGCCATCTGCAAATTTCATAATGACATGATCAGATGTGTTGCTTCTACATTCATTTGTGTAGGGAGTAAATACAACTGGGGAAATAGTGCTCCCTTGTGGGGTGCCAGTGGTAGTGATAATGGAAAAAACACTGCACCATTTACTCTGACATACTGTAGTCTGTCAGTCAGAGAGGACTCAACCCATCTGATAATGCCACCACTTACTCTTTAACTTCAGCAACCTCTCCATCATAATATGGGGTCTGACGGTGTTGAATGCTGACGAATAATCCACGAAAAGAACACAAGCATATTATATATATATGTATATTATGCAGCATTTATAAAAGTGCATCCTCTGTACTCCTCCCAGGCCCATAAGCAAATTGTAAGGGCTCAAGTTCGTGTTGCACCTTCATCAGGACCTGACTTAAAAAAAATAATTATAAATGATGTTACAGCAACAGGTTGAATTTATAAATAAATTTAAAATAACCATATAAAATTAATGGTTTTGATATTTTTGGTACTGGCTCTATGTATGAAGTTTTCCATGCCCTACGGATAAAGTGTGTGTCAAATGACATTTGAAAAAGCTGACTCAAGACCAGGCTGAGTTGTTTCCTAGCCTCCTTAGAACTCTACCACTGATCCTGTCAGGTCCAGCTGCCTTATTTGGATTTATCCTGTTTAAGGTTCTACAAATCTCCCTGCTCCTGTGTCACTCTCTGACCACATCTCTAATGTAGATCAAGAAACAAGCATAAGATTTTCATGGTAAATGTAACTACTACCACAATATAATCATAATCATACCTTTATTTATAAAACAGTTTACAAAGTGCTTTGACAGACAAAGCAAAACGCACATGGCAAAAGTGTGGTCACCTTTAGATTTCAGCCTTGACTTTTGGCGCTTTTCCACAATACAGTTCTAGCACTGCTCGGCTCGACTCGACTTGGTTTGGTACCAGGAACGACCTTTTCCATTATAAAAAAGTACCTACTCAACGTGGGCGGGGTCGTCATAGCACAGCTCTGCAAAACTGCTGTGACTTTGTTTTATACACGACACAAAACACATAAATAATGTGATGGTGATGGTGTACTTGCTGCTGTATGTGGCTTTTTGTCACACACAAAGCAAGAAATTGCAGAATGACGCTGTTGCTGGTATTTAAAAATGCCGCATTCGATTCTTGTGTCGGACGGCTCATGACTCTTCCAGCGACAACTCTTCTGACCAATCAGTGGCCGGCAGTCTGATGACATCACATTTAGTATCGGCTTGCTTGGAACCTCAGCAGAGCAGATACTAAAAAAGTACCAGGTACCAGGTACTATCCCTAGTGGAAACGAGTCGAGTCGAGTAGTGCTAGAACTGTATAATGAAAAGGCGCCATTTAGAACAGCCAGAATGGCCTAACCCAAGGATCTAAGCCTACAGTCTGGCTCATACAGAGCCACCATTTCTGTTATAGCTTCGACCCAGACCCAGATATCCTTTAAAAATGATCAGTTACATTTTAAAAACAATTCTAACATGAACAGGAAGCCAATGAAGAGAAGTCAGGATTGGGGTAATGTGAGGTCATCTGTTAAAACCAGTAAGAAGCTGAGCTGCTGCGTTTTAAGCTAGTTTGGAGCAAAAGAGATATTTTTGTGTTGCCAGAAAGAAGTCTCAGTAATCTACGCTGGAGAAAATTAAAGCATGAATAAGTCTGTATCGTTAGTAAACACAAAAATGTGTATGAATCCTTTCAGATACAGTGTCCCTGTTAAAGATTTCATGTGGATAAATTGATGCTCTGTATCCTTGCAGTGACAGATGATGACCAGCCCATAAAGCGCAACAGCAGCTATCAACTCCTGCCACCTACCAGTGAGTCAAACTGAACTGAGTCAGAATGATTCTTGTTGGCATTAACAAATGAAATTACAGTATTTGTGGTAGTTGTAGAAGTTGTAGATACAGACCTATTTTAGTATGCTCACTGATGAATTTGCAAGTTTCAAAAAATAATGGCTGACAGAATTTCTGTAATACAGTTTGTTTTTTAAAGCTGTGACTTTCACACTGGTTGTTAATCCAAATTTTGTGGTATTCAATCCTGTTTACACATGCTTACTTTTCTAATTCAATTTTCTTCTCAGTGTCTGAGCTGAGGGCTGTTCTACTGGGGAACAGCTGGTCTGAGAGGAGTTCAGTGGGGAACTTCATACTGGGAGAGACTGAGTTCAACACTGAGGAAGAACCAGACTTCTGTCAGACAGTCAGAGGACAGTTGAAGGAGAAAGAAATAGTTCTCATCAACACCCCAGATCTGCTGCATCCAAACATCTCTGAAGACAAACTGAGAGAACATGTAGAAACCTGTGTGAGACTTTCTGATCCTGGACCTCATGTGTTCCTGCTGGTTCTACAGCCTGAAGACTTCACTGAGGAACACAAAGTGAGACTCTGCAGAGTTCTTCAACTCTTCAGTGATTGATCATTTAATCATTCACTGATACTGATATCAAAACCCAGAGAGCAGGGTTCAGGTTTGATGGAGAAATATATGGACGAGCCACCCTTAAATGAGATGATCAGAAAGTGCAGATACAGATACTTGAAGCAGAAGGAACATGAACTTCCAGAGCTGTTAACACGTTTGGGTCAAACTGTAAAAGAGAACAATGGAGAACATCTGAGCTGTGATGATGAAGATGCTGGTTTAACCATGACACCAAAGTCTGAACACATCAAACCAGCTTTAAACCTGGTTCTGTGTGGGAGGAGAGGAGCAGGGAAGACTTCAGCAGCCAAGGCCATTTTAGGTCAGACACAGCTTCATTCAGTCTCCAGCTCATCAGAGTGTGTTAAACATCAGGGAGAGGTGTGTGGACGTTGGGTTTCTCTGGTGGAGCTGCCTGCCTTGTATAGAAAACCTCAGGAGGCAGTGATGGAGGAATCATTCAGGTGTATCTCCCTCTGTGATCCTGAGGGTGTCCATGCCTTCATCCTGGTCCTACCTGTGGATTCCCTCACTGATGTAGACAAGAAAGAGTTAGAGACCATCCACAACACATTCAGCTCTCGAGTCGATGACTTCATCATGATTCTGTTCACTGTGGAGTCAGATCCTACAGCTCCAGCTGTTGACTTTGTACGAAAGAACAGAGAGATCCCAGCGCTCTTCCAGGGCTTCAAAGGAAAATATGTTGTTCTCAACATTGAGGACAAGCAGCAGATCTCTGAGATGTTTGATATGGTGGAAAAAATGAGAGCAGAAGGGTTCAGATGCTTCACAAAGGACATGTTCACCAGGGCTCAGATGGAGAAGGTTGCAAGACTTACAGCTGAACTGCAGAATTCGCCACAGAGAAGTGATGATGAAAATCAGAAAAGAGAGAGTCTAAGGATGGTGCTAATTGGAAAGACTGGAAGTGGGAAGAGTGCAACTGGAAACACGATTTTGGGAGAAAAGCATTTTAAACCCAGAATCGGTCCAAAGCCAGCGATCAAGTCTTGTAAGAAAGCTACAGGAGAGGTTGATGGACATCTTGTCACTGTGGTCACCACCCCTGGCTTGTTTGATACAACTCTCTCTGATGATGAAGTTCAACAGGAGTTTCGACAATGCATGAGCATGTTGGCTCCTGGACCTCATGTGTTCCTATTGGTGCTGCAGATCGGGAATTTTTCACAAGAAGAAAAAGTCTCTGTAGAGCTGATCAGGAAATATTTTGGCAAAAAGTCAGGAGATTTCATCATCATTGTCTTCACCAGAGGAGATGAACTGGTCGATCAGTCATTTGAGAGTTACATTGAAGACTGTGATGACTTTGTCAAACAACTAATAAAAGAGTGTGGGAGTAGATACCAGGTCTTCAACAACAAAGATCACACAAACCGCACACAAGTCAGAGAGCTGCTGACCAAGATTGAGAACATGCTGAAGGCAAATCGCTGCAGCTGCTACAACACTGAGATTTTTGACGACACAGAGGAATTCAAAGAAATAGAAGTGAAGATCTTGAAAGATGAGATGGAAAAGAAAGAGGAGGAACTCACGAGAACACACAAAGAGAATAAAACACTACAAAGAAAAATCAGTGAACAGAGAGAAGAAATTGAGCAGGAGAAAAAACTGAGAGCAAAACAGCTGAAGGAAAAGGAGAAATGCTTCAACAAGGAGCGTGAGAAGAGAAAGAAAGAACGAGAGGAACAAGAGAAGAAATGGAAAAAACAAGAAGAAACTCAGCGGCAGGAATGGAGAAGAAGACAGGAGGCTTCAGAGAGAAGAGTGCAGTCAGAAAGAGACGAAAAAGAAAGTGCTGAGAGGAAGCTGGAGCAGTGTAGAAAAGAGATGAAGAGAGATAGAGATGCCTGGGATAAGGAAAGGAACAACATTTGGGAAAGAGTACATCAGGAAGATAAACAGAATCTGGACGAGGTGAAAACAAGCTTCAGAAACCTCCAAGAAGAATACCATCGTAAGAGAAAGAAATGGACATATTGTTTCTTTGTGCTGTCATTGTTCCTAATAATTTTAATGTGTTATGTATTTCTTGGTTATACATAAAAACACACTGCAGACACTATTAAGCCAAACAAGCACATTTAACAACTGTACAACTGATGTATTTGTAATCCCACTTACTTTTTAAATACTTTTTAAAACATGTCTTTGAATTATCTGTGCATCTGTTCCGATCTGTTCATGCTTAAACTGTGTGTTAAATCGTTTGCACAGGTCTCTTAACGAGATAAACATTGTTAGCGATGTATATTTTAGCAAAACAGATGCTTTGTTTGGTGATTTGAATATTGTTAATATATTTATATACGTAGCCTGACTTGAATTATACAGTAAAGTTTGCTGAAACTGTTGACTTGTACTTTATATTGTTTAATAGAACATTTTAACATCCCTCATGGAAATCCACATTAAGCAAATATTTGTTTATCACTTAAGTCATTATCTCAGATGTACCTGCCTACATGTCCTCTAAAACTTACATCCGTTGTCTGGTCAGTTTTCTTAGGTGACACTGGGCAGCTTGTTTCTGAAAAATCTTCTCTTCTTAATCCAGTTTTATTCCATTTATGTAAATAACCTGATCCTAAATAAATAAAATATGCCCTGTGAACTATATGACCTCCACTTCTATAACCAGAGCTTACATACATACATACATACATATACACAAATATCTTTTGAGACTTGCACCTCCATAGTATAGCCATGCAGATAGTTGTTGTATGTTTATGTTTCTGCTGCAAAACCAGTATGATGAAAGTTTGTTTTGTTCAAAGAATGTAGAAAATTCATTAGAATAAGTTCAATAAGTAATAAGTACGCTGCTGCTGTCAGACCTGTATTAGTGAGCTGCTGTCATAAAAAGCAGTAAATAAATTGTGTGTGTGTGTGAGTGAGTGAGTGAGTGAGTGAGTGAATGAATGTGTGTGTTTGTGTGTGTATGTAATGTATATCTACTTATTACAGTGTCCAATAAATTCCCAGGTCTGAAGGCCCTAACAGAAACCTTTCAGCTTCGCCAAAGTCCGATGTGTGCAAGGGTGCGAGGTCCCGCCCAACACTTCTTGCAGCTTTAATTTTAATTTAAGACAGCAATGTGACATCACATAAAAACAAGGCATGACTGTTTCTTGGCTGCACAGACATTTTCTGCTTTACCATTGTAGATTATACATATTTTATGCAGTATGCATTTACAAGTTGTTTAGTGTGTGCAAAGTTACATTTATATTACGCACTGTTACATCTGTTAGTATTACTCTGTATTTTCTAGAAAACATTCACTGACAAAAACACATTTTTTTAAAATTAGGAAATAGAAATCTGTAGTATGTTTTAGACGACCTTTAAATTCTGGAAGCATTTTGTTATTTCTTTAATCTACAAGCCATGGCTGTGTCTTTGTTTTGTGTATTGCTATCAGATAACCTGGCTGCAAGTGACCTCAGTTCACACTGGAAAAACCTGTGGAAAGTTTCCTTATCAATGTCAAACAAAAAATAGGGACATCAAATCTTCAGATCTGCATATCAGCATGTACTTATCTTAATAAGTAATTAAATTTGAATTTGATAACAAAGGTCAGGTCCTTTAAATTACTTTTTGAGCTATAAAATATATTCTATACTGCACATTAGCTTTGTTACATTAGTTTACTTGATAGATTTTTTAATACAATAGTTGAAATAGTAAAACACATGCTCCTAATGGGTTAAATGCAGAGATTGAATTTTACTGTCTAACTGTATGTGTGACAAATAAAGTACCTTCAGCCTTTCAAAGAATAACTTCTTCAGCATGAAGCATGATTTTCTTTGTTTTAATAATTTTAAGAATATACTATAAAAACAACAACAATAAATTATTGGTTTCATCTTAATCAATATACTGATATAATTAACATAAATTGTACCTGGATTTATGATGTTGTTCAAGGCAAGGCAAGGCAAGGCAGTTTTATTTATATATTTATATATTTCATACACAATGGCAACTCAATGTGCTTTACATAAAACAGAAAAACATGTAATTTGAGAAACTTAAAACATACAATTAACCCCCCCCCCCCCCCCCCCCCCATAATAAGAACAAAGAACAGAAAAATAGAAAGACATGAATGAAATGATTTCAGCATAAAATAACAAATTAGCTTTAAAATCATTAAAAGGACATAGAGTGCAAATTAAAGATTAAAATGTAATGTGCTTTAAAAGAGCTCAATCATAAGCACAGGAGAAGAGAAATGTTTTTAACCTGGATTTAAAAGTGTTCACAGTTGGGGCTGATTTCAGTTCTGCTGGTAGTTTGTTCCAGTTGTGTGCAGCATGACAGCTAAAAGCTGCTTCACCATGTTTAGTTTGAACTCTGGGCTCAACTATCTGACCTGAGTCAGTAGATCTCAGAGCTCTACTGGGTTTATATTCTACTAACATGTCATTCATGTATTCTGGAACTAAACCATTCAGTGATTTGTAGACCAGTAGCAGAACTTTAAAATCTATTCTCTAGCTGACTGGGAGCCAGTGTAAAGACTTTAGAACTGGAGTAATGTGCTCTGATCTCTTTGTTCTGGTTAAAACTCGAGCTGCAGCGTTCTGAATGAGCTGCAGCTATTTAATGCTTTTTGTGGGAGTCCAGTCAGAAGACCGTTACAGTAGTCGAGTCTACTTGAGATGAAAGCATGAATCAACTTCTCCTGGTCTGTTTGAGACATAAAACCCTTCACTCTGGATATGTTCTTAAGCTGATAGAAGGCTGTTTTGGTGACTGATTTGATGTGACTGCTGAAAGTCAAATCTGAGTCTATCAGCACGCCAAGGTTTCGGACTTGGTCCGTAGTTTTTAGAGAGAGTGACTCGAGATGTTTACTGACAGCAATCCTCTTCTCTTTATTGCCAAAAACAATGACCTCAGTTTTGTCCTGATTTAATTGAAGGAAATTTTGGTTCATCCAATTAGTTACTTGCTCTAAACAGTGACACAGTGACTGTATTGGACTGTAGTCATCTGGGGACAGTGCTAGGTATATCTGTGTGTCATCTGCATAACTGTGATAGTCTACATTAGAGTTCTGCAGAATTTGACCCAAGGGCAGCATATATAGACTGAACAGAAGGGGTCCAAGAACTGATCCCTGAGGAACTCCACATGTCATAGCCACTCTATCAGATTCATAACTGTGGTTAGGTCGGAAGCCTGATTGAAATTTGTCAAAAAGGCCACTGGAGATCAAGAAATTGCTGAGTTGATTGAAAACCACTTTCTCAACGATCTTGGCTATAAAAGGAAGATTTGAGATAGGTCTGTAGTTGGTTAACATGGAAGCATCCAGCGTTCTCTTTTTTAAGAGTGGCTTAATGGCAGCTACTTTTAGGAGTTTAGGAAACACACCTGATTTAAGTGAGCTATTTATTCAACAACGTTTGATGATTCTGGAAAAGTTTTCATTGTTCAGTTGTTTGATAGGATGTTTGCTCTTAGACAAGAGGCAATTTATCACCATATCACATTTTTCCAATCTCCAGCTCAAGATATGTGGAAGGGTATTTTGTCTGATGTTTTGTATATAAGGGCAGGACTCTGCCACTGGAACTTCACTTTAGTCCAACAGATCAAGTAATCAGCATGATGAAGTGGCTCGTCGTCCTGTCAGCCCTTGTGGCTTTCTCCGAATGCCTCCACAGGTAAGTCTGACCTGGCTGCTTGAAAAACAACTTGTTGCTTGATTTATGTGACATTTTTTATTCTGAATAGACTTAATAGTCTCTGTATGGTTTTACTGAGGGAAAAGGGCCATCTTGCTGCATGTTGCAATATTTTAAACTTGCTGGTGGTTACTTTCTGATTTCTCCATCTATAAAATGCTGGAACTCCACATTTTGTTAATTCATTATTCACATTTCTGTTTGCAGGATGCCCCTGATCAAGGGAAAGTCTGCCAGGGAATACCTGGAGGAGAGAGGAATGTGGGAGCAGGTCAGGCAGCAGTTCCCATATCGTCCAATGGCCAAGTTTGTCCAGACTGGTACTCAGTCAATGACCAACGATGCTGACGTAAGTCCAGACTACAGAGACTTGATTCATAACTGTTTTCCTGAATGACACACTTGTATATCACATAATGCAAAACTAGCAGGTAGTTGATTTTATGATGTAAAAACTCTTATATCCAGTTCATAGCTCCTGTAAAACTCATAAACACAAAATACATCCACACATTTCAGTCAGATTTGAGTAAACCTGTCTTTGTGTTCCTTCCATCTAGCTGTCCTACTATGGCGTGATCTCTATCGGTACCCCTCCTCAGTCCTTCTCCGTTATCTTTGACACCGGCTCCTCTAACCTGTGGGTCCCTTCAACCTGGTGCTCCAGCCCGGCCTGTCGTGAGTACTACTAATATTGCTTTTATCATTTAGATTGTGATTTACACTGTGGTAGAAAGTAACTCACTATATTTACTCAAGTACTCTATATTAGTACAAATTTGAAGTTTAACAATATCCTTCTTTAAATTACTTGTAATTCTACATTTATTTGACAGGTATAATTTAGCATTAACATTGTACACATTGTCTTGTGAAATATAAAGCATGAATTAAATGTAATACATATTTTTTATAGATTCAATTAAATAAGTAATAACATTTTGAACAGCTATAAAAATTTAAATGCTCCTTACATATTAATGCATCAGTGTTATAATGACTGATATGGGACCATTCTACACGATGAGTAAACTTACCTTAAAGTACATTTTACTGCTAGTGATTCTGTACTCCTACTTACTACTGTGAGGTAATTTGATTGGTGCACAATTACTATGTGGTATTACTTCTTTTTACTAATGTAAAATATCTAAATACTTGCAGTCTATAACAGTTTATTAAGGCTAGTGGTGGGACAACACTAAGTGCAGTTACTCCATGATGCAGAAGGTCCAGGTTTCTTGACATGGTCATAAAATACACGTTATTCCTTTGCAGAGAACCACCAGAAATATAACCCTTACCAGTCCTCTACCTTTGTTTGGAATGGCAAGGCTCTGTCCATCTATTACGGCACCGGCAGCATGACCGGAAGTCTGGCCAGTGACACTGTTGAGGTAATCAAAAACCTCCCGGAACAAACATATCTTCATGGTCAGTTGAGCTGTGACTGACAGCTGTCTTGTGTTTCCAGGTTGGCGGCATCTCTGTGACCAAACAGGTGTTCGGCGCTAGCCGAACAGAGGCTCAATTTATGACTTACATGAAGGCTGATGGTATCCTGGGACTGGCCTTCCAGTCTCTTGCCTCTGACAATGTTGTGCCTGTCTTTTACAACATGGTCAGTGAGGGACTTGTGCCTCTGCCCATGTTCTCCGTCTACCTGAGCCGGTACTGAAACAGGATAGAAATTTGACTGTGTGAATGTGTGTTTTTTCCATTTCTTATTTTTACATATGATATATGTATTTTCTTTCTCTCTCCCTTAGCAACAGTGATCAGGGTAGCGAGGTGGTCTTTGGTGGTGTTGACCCAAGCCACTACACTGGACAAATCACCTGGATCCCTCTGACCTCTGCTACCTACTGGCAGATTAAAATGGACAGGTACAGAAAAATGCATCTAAAATCAGCAAAATGACACCAAATCACATGAAACCACAAACATAAGTTGCACAAAGGCTCCTGGCTTTACTATAATTCACCTTCTACTCCTCCTCCTCACAGTGTTACCATCAATGGACAGACTGTTGCCTGCTCTGGTGGCTGCCAGGCCATCATTGACACTGGCACCTCCCTGATTGTTGGCCCAACCACCGACATCAACAACATGAATTCCCGGGTTGGAGCTTCAACCAACCAGTATGGAGAAGTGAGTCATACCATAGCATCTGATGTAGATTTTCCATGTTTTCCACATCCACAGTCAACAGAACTTTGAAGCTCTGATGTCAAATTGTCTCAAATAGAAACAATTAAGTATGACTTGGTTACTTACTTAAGGTGGAAAGCTGTAAAATACCAATAAATACATGCTGCTACACAATCTGTGTGATGTTCCTCTCACAGGCTACAGTGAACTGCCAGAACATCCAGACCATGCCTGATGTCACCTTCACTCTCAATGGTCATGCCTTCACCGTTCCTGCATCTGCCTACGTCTCTCAGGTCAGTTGGACCCCTGCCAGACCAATATCTGTTGATTTTAAATGTGCATTATGAAGATTATGTGGACAAAATAAATCTACATTCTCGTGTGTCTCCACAGAGCTCCTACGGTTGCAGGACTGGCTTTGGCCAGGAGGGCACTCAACAGCTCTGGATCCTGGGAGATGTCTTCATCAGGGAATACTACGCCGTCTTTGATACTCAGAACCAGATGGTTGGTCTGGCACAGTCTGTGTAATCAAATGAAATACCTGATGGATAATCTGTAAATGTGTATTTCCCTGTAGGTGCTTGTCTGATTGAAAAATTAACACAAAACACACACAAAATTAAAAAAAATGTTTCAACTGTATTATCAATAAAAGTTTATAGCATTATATTTGTGTCTGTCTCAGTCTGACTGTAGTGACTACATCCGAGATCACTGAATGTCTATAGAAACATCTTAAATTTTGTGTTACAGTATTACACTGAAATTTCACAGGCAAAAAATTAGTCCACCCTATCCATTAATTTGCTCTTGAGAGAAACTTGACCCTTTACAAAGGATACAAAAATGATCACCAACAGCTTTTTGTGAACAGGCCGAGATTAGACAATCGAGCTGCTCTGAGAGTAGCGGAAGATCTCTGAGGCTGTGATCGAGAAGAAGCTGATAAGGACAAACATTGATATACTGTAACAAACAATGACATGATCTGACAACTCTGCTGCTGCTATCTCATCCTGTAAATAGGACCACCTTGTTGAAATGTCTCAAACTAAGATAAAGTGGAAACCAACACAGCCAACACACAACACAAATCTTGTAATTGTCTTGAGTTCATTTATTTAATGCCATTTCATTTCTACTCATTAATCACTTTCCCAAACATGTTATATACATTTGAAGCAGGGTTCATCAGAGATTTTAAATTGCATATCCATAAATTTGGGAGACTAACAAGTGACCAAATGATAGTTACATCAAAGCAGTGAGGGCCAAGATATCCTAATATTTAGTTCCTAGTATGGGTCAAGCTCCAAAAATAGTAAACTGACATTTATGTGTACAATCTATGGAGTTTGATTGGTGGTTTGCCAGTGTGGAGTTCTCCACCATCCCAGCATGCTCTGTGCTCCAGATTGAAGACTGTGATGTCAAACAACTAATAAAAGAGTGTGGAGGTAGATGTCAGGTCCTCAACAACAAAAATCACACAAACCACACAAAAGTCAGATCTCGCTCTCAGAACTATTTGCCAGGATGTCCAGATCCTCTGGGGGCAGCTGTGTCATTCAGTGTATCCTGTCTCAAAGCCCAAGAAGAGATTCTGCATCAATAGAGCCTTTACAGCTGCTTGCCTGGGATTGTCAGACCATTCATATCTGGTCGCTAGTCTTCAGAAAAGGTACAGGCACCTGGCAGGTCTCTCCCTACGGCAGTTTGAAAACACCAGACCACTCATCCTCATTGGTGCAGATCACCCACATCTCATTACCCCCATTGAGCTAGTGAAGTTAGGTCTGCCAGGTGGACCAGTCGCCATCTGAATTACACTGGGTTTAACACTGTCTCCAAAGCCTACCAACAATGGTGTAGGCAAGGGAGCTCGTGGACAGGCTAAGGGCCCTACTCGCCTCCGGTGAGTTTGAGCTGCGCCAGTGGGTTAGTGACAATCCCAGTATCATTGGTCACCTGCCAAAGGATGCCCATTCAGATAGCCTGGACCTCTGGCTCACACAAGAGAGAGCAGATGTCCCTGAATCGACCCTTGGGTTCAGTTGGCACTTCCAGTCAGATACCTTGGGGTACAAACAGCGGCCAGTAGAGTGTGGAGTGCCAACCATGAGGAATGTGTACAAGGTGCTGGCAAGCCAGTATGACCCTCTCGGGTACATCTTGCCTTATACAACCAGAGCCAAGGTTCTGGTCCAGCGTCTCTGGGACAAAAACAGAGAATGGGACAATCCCCTCCTCCCCCAAAAGCTTCTAGATGCCTGGAATGAGTGGGTAGGAGAACTACAACTCCTACCATCCATCAGCCTGCCAAGGTGCTAGATCCCTGAAGCACGATGACGCTTCCGAAAAGGCATATGGGGCGGTGGCATATTTGCCAAACAGAGGACAATCAGGGTAATACCTACCTGGCATTCCCCATGGTAGTAGCACCCAAACGTCCTCCTGTCCATGCCAAGACTGGAGCTGTGTGCAGCAGTGGTGGGAGCACAGATCGCCACAGTGATTCAACAGGAGCTCATATTGAAGGTCAGTGGCATCCCTTTGTGGACTGATTCCACAACCGTGTTGAAGTGGCTACAGTCCGATTCCTGTCACTTTAAGGTTTTCATTGGGACAAGAGTGGCTGAGATCCAGGAGCTCACGGACCTCCGAACATGGCGCTATGTGGATTCAGCGAGGAATCCCGCAGATGACATCTCAAGAGGAAAGACCCTGAGAGATCTTGCCGAGCCCAATAGGTGGAGTAGGGGCTCACTATTCCTCCTTGGAGCCCCAGGGGAGTTGCCAGGACATCTTCCCCTTCTTTCTGAGGAAGATGTATCAGAACTCCGGAAGTCGACCTTCTGTGGAGTCCACAGTGCTGGAGACCCAAATTCCAGATGCAGACAAGTGTAACACATGGAGGGAGCTCGTAGAGATTACGGCGCAGGCACTACATGGAGTGGAGGATCAGCACGGCAGTCCTACGGCTGCAGACTACCAGAAAGCAGAGACCCTCATCTTACAGCGAGCCCAAAAGGACAGCTTTCCAGATGAGTTGCACCTCTTGAGAGCCGGTAGACCTGTTCATTTTAAAACACTACTAAAAACATATCTTTTCTCCTTGGCGTTCAGTCCCAGCTAGGCGAGAATCCTTGGCTTCCTACTTTTATTTTGTTTTATTTTATTTCATTTTTTACTTTTTATTTATTTTATTTGTTTTTATTCCAATTTTAGTTTTTAAATTGAGCTCTTACTATTCCTTTATTGTTTTTATTTATTGTGTGTGATTATATTGTATTTTAATAACTATACAACACTTTGGCTCAACTGAGGTTGTTTTTACATGTGCTTTATAAATAAACTTGACTTGACTTGACTTGTTCTACCTGGTAGCCACTCTCTTACCTTGTCCCCAGAGTTCGACAAGTCAGACAAAGTTATCCGGGTTGGTGGAAGATTAAGGAACTAGAGTACACTACCCTGCATCCCATTCCATTGTATTAGTTGATAATTATTGGCACCTAGCTTGTACTTGCTAACTAAAACTCACATGGTTGTTGTTAATGGATATTGATACATATTATTTTGATATTTAAGTTAGTGAGTGCACTGTTTATATTATAATTAGTTACACTGCATATATTATACATACATGTGTATGTATATCACATATATTTAAGCATATGAGTGTATAAAGGTGCACAGGTAAATATATGTATGCCTATGTAATGTGGGCTAGATAATGTTTTCTTTTCTTTTTCTTTGACAGAACCACTCACACAGATATGCCCACATCCTGTACTGTTGCTTACTTTCATTAAACAGTCAAAGTGAAGGAGAGTTAGCAGCATCTGTGTTTTAACAGACATACCTGGGATGAAGCTAGAAATCAGAATCAGCCAGGCAACAAGTTTATACAGTCCTTTATTACAGCCCTCAATAACACTGACAAAAACATATTTTTTTAAAATTAGAAAATAGAAATCTGTAGTATGTTTTAGATGACCTTCTTTATATTCTGGAAGCATTTTATGTTCTTTCTTTACTCTACAAGCCATGGCCGTTTGTCTTTATTTTGTGTATTATCGCTATCAGATAACTTGGTCTCAAGTGACCTTAGTTCACACTGGAAAAACCTGTGGAAAGTTTCCTTAAACAAAAAATAAGGACATCAAATCTTCAGATCTGCATATCAGCATGCACTTATCTTAATTGCACTAACAAAGACCACGCCAACTAAGATATGAGTTTAAATATTTATTATGTGGAAGGAAAAAGGGTAGGGAAGAAGGGTGAGGGTCGAAGGGTAGGGATGAGGGGTGAGGGTAAATTGGGTAGGGATGAAGGGTGAGGGTTGAGTGGATGTAGGGGTTAGGGCCGAGGGGGTCATAGGGTTGGAAGGGAGAAATGAGGGACTTGGGGATGGGGGAAGGGATGGGATGTAAGAGGGGGAGGAAAAAAGAGAGGTGTAGTGTGTGGTGTGCATGAAAGTTGAAGCCGGGTGCCGGGTTGATGAGGAGGCGCAGGATGCTGTACCCGTCTTCTAGTTGGGTGTGTGGAAGGAACCGGGGCGGGATGAGACTCTAAGTGGGGGAGCTGTCTCGATGTCTGGTCCGAGTTGCAGACCCCCAAAAAGTCTTCCAGAGGACGGAAGCACGTAAGTGTTTATAATGTCAGTAGTGCTGTGGCGGATGTAAGTTAAGTAAGCAGGTGATGACCAACGTCACAGAATTTTAATGATGTTGTCCGGGGTATCTTGTCATGAAGCTGAGAAAGCGGCGCCGATGCGGAATGAATGACCTGAGTATGATTATGGGGATTCAATGGATTCAATTAGGATTTCCATAGTTGGAAGTGGAACTGAAACGTGTTGTTACTGTACCTGTTTCAGTAATGAGTAGTGGATCAAGTGGGGAGGTGCAGCTGGTTTGTCTTAATCAGATGTATTCATGTATGGGTTCGTAAGGAATGATTAATGATGTCTACTACTGCTGTGTTATTGGAGTATACCACTCGTGCCCCCAAAAGGATGGCTGCAATGATTAACGGACACGTTGGTAGTCATAGAAGAAGAGATGGCGTTCCATAAGGAGAGGAACTTATGCCGCGGTTGCTGCAGTTATTGCGGAGCATTCACCCGTCCTGGTAGAGCACCAGGAAAACAAGGAGGGGGCTGCAGCGCAAGCTGCAAAAAATGGCGGGGCTTTGTCTTTGTGAAGCTAGAGTGCAAGGCAAAGAAGTGGCGAGTGTGCTAGCTGTAGCAGGGTGGAATGGTGTGCTGTGCCAGTTGCAGTTTAGTGGACAGCGGGCCGCGAACATGCAGCGGTACAGTTTGGGGACTGAAGTGCCCCAGTGTGTCCTTTAATTCTTCCAGTCTTCCGGCAGCTTGGGACATAAAGAGAATGTGTCAGGCATGAAACAAAAACGTTACCACTGAATCAGGATTGTGGATAAATGGTCATCTAACTCCGACCTTGTGTGTAGGAAAAAACAGAATGGATGGCGTAACAAAAACGCGAAGGAGACAATGAAATCAGCTGGTGTAAGTTCCTTTGGGCAGGAATGAACAAACGAATAAATTGAAATAAGTTGAAATAGTAAATCAAATGCTCCTGCAGAGAAAAGTTAAATGCAAAGATTGAATTTTACTGTCTAACTGTATGTGCGACAAATAAAGTACCTTTACCTTTCTCTTTCAAAGAATGACTTTTTTAGCATCAAGCATAATTTTCTTTGTTGTAATAATTTTAACAATATACTATAAAAAACAACAGCAATAAATTATGGGTTCCATCTTATAAATTCTACCTGGATTTATGTTGTTGTTCAACAATGTTTGATGATTCTGTAAAAGTTTACATTGTTCAGTTGTTTGCTTGGATATTTGCTCTTAGATATCACATTTTTCCAATCTCCAGCTCAAGATATGTGGAAGGGCATTTTTTTTGATGTTTTGTATATAAGGGCAGGACTCTGCCACTGAAACTTCACTCACCTGAGTCCAACAGATCAAGTAATCAGCATGATGAAGTGGCTCGTGGTCCTGTCAGCCCTTGTGGCTTTCTCCGAATGCCTCCACAGGTAAGTCTGATCTGGCTGCTTGAAAAACAACTGGTTGCTTGATTTATTTGACATTTTTTATTCTGAATAGACTGAATAGTCTCTTTATGGTTTTACTGAGGGAAAAGGGCCATCTTGCTGCATGTTGCAATATTTCAAACTTGCAAAAAAGCTGAAATTGATGGTTACTTTCTGATTTGTCCATCTATAAAATGCTGGAACTCCTCATTTTGCTAATTAATTATTCACATTTCTGTTTGCAGGATGCCCTTAATCAAGGGAAAGTCTGCTAGGGAATACCTGGAGGAGAGAGGAATGTGGGAGCAGGTCAGGCAGCAGTTCCCATACCGTCCATTGGCCAAGTTCGTCGAAACTGGTACTCAGTCAATGACCAACGATGCTGACGTAAGTCCAGACTACAGAGACTGGATTCATAACTGTTTTCCTGAATGACACACTTGTATATCACATAATGCAAAACTAGCAGGTAGTTGATTTTATGATGTAAAAACTCTTATATCCAGTTCATAGCTCCTGTAAAACTCATTAACACAAAATACATCCACACATTTCAGTCAGATTTGAGTAAATCTGTCTTTGTGTTCCTTCCATGTAGCTGTCCTACTATGGCGTGATCTCTATCGGTACCCCTCCTCAGTCCTTCACGGTTATCTTTGACACCGGCTCCTCTAACCTGTGGGTCCCTTCAATCTGGTGCACCAGCCAGGGCTGTCGTGAGTACCGCTAACATATTGCTTTTGTCATTTAGATTGTGATTTACACTGTGGTAGAAAGTGATTCACTATATTTACTCAAGTACTCTATATTAGTAAAAATTTGAAGTTTAACAATATCCTTCTTTAAATTACTTGTAATTCTACATTTATTTGACAGGTATAATTTAGCATTAACATTGTACACATTATCTTGTGAAATATAAAGCATGAATTAAATGTAATGCATATTTTTAGTAGATTCGATTAAAGAAAAATAACATTAATAACAATAACATTTTGAACAGCTATAAAATTTAAATGCTCCTTACATATTAATACATCAGTGGTATAATGACTGCTATGGGACCATTCTACACGATGAGTAAACTTACCTTAAAGTACATTTTACTGCTAGTGATTCTGTACCTCTACTTAGTACTGTGAGGTAATTTGATTGGAGCACCTTTACAATGTGGTATTACTTTTTTTTTTACTAAAGTAAAATATCTAAATACTTGCAGTCTATAACCGTTTATTAAGGCTAGTGGTGGGACAACACTAAGTGCAGTTACTCCATGATGCAGAAGGTCCAGGTTTCTTGACATGATCATGAAATACACATATGAGAGAGATGTTATTCCTTTGCAGAGAACCACCAGAAATTCAACCCTTACAAGTCCTCTACCTTTGTTTGGAATGGCCAGCCTCTGTCCATCTATTACGGCACTGGCAGCATGACCGGAAGTCTGGCCAGTGACACTGTTGAGGTAATCAAAAACCTCCCAGAACAAACATATCTTCATGGTCAGTTGAGCTGCGACTGACAGCTGTCTTGTGTTTCCAGGTTGGTGGTCTGTCTGTGACCAAACAGGTGTTCGGCGTTAGCCAAACAGAGGCTCCATACATGGCTTACATGAAGGCTGATGGTATCCTGGGACTGGCCTTCCAGTCTATTGCCTCTGACAATGTTGTGCCTGTCTTTGACAACATGGTCAGTGAGGGACTGTTGCCTCAGCCCATGTTCTCCGTCTACCTGAGCCGGTACTGAAACAGGATAGGAATAGGACTGTGTGAATGTGTGGTTTTTCCATTTCTTATTTTTACATATGACATTGTTTTTCTTTCTCTCTCCCTTAGCAACAGTGAGCAGGGCAGCGAGGTGGTCTTTGGTGGTGTTGACTATAGCCACTTCACTGGACAAATCACCTGGATCCCTCTGACCTCTGCTACCTACTGGCAGATTAAAATGGACAGGTACAGAAAAATGCATCTAAAATCAGCAAAATGGCACACAAACCACAAACATAAGTTGCACAAAGGCTCCTAGCTTTACTATAATTCACCTTCTACTCCTCCTCCTCACAGTGTTACCATCAATGGACAGACTGTAGCCTGCTCTGGTGGCTGCCAGGCCATCATTGACACTGGCACCTCCCTGATTGTTGGCCCAACCAGCGACATCAACAACATGAATTCCCAGGTTGGAGCTTCAGCCAACCAGTATGGAGAAGTGAGTCATACCATAGCATCTGATGTAGATTTTCCCTGTTTTCCACACCCACAGTAAACAAAAAGAACTTTGAAGCTCTGACGTCAAATCGTCTCAAATAAAAACAATTAAGTATGACTTGGTTACTTACTTAAGGTGGAAAGATGTAAAATACCAATAAATACATGCTGCTACACAGTCTGTGTGATGTTTCTCTCACAGGCTACAGTGAACTGCCAGAACATCCAGACCATGCCTGATATCACCTTCACTCTCAATGGTCATGCCTTCACCATTCCTGCATCTGCCTACGTCTCTCAGGTCAGTTGGACCCCTGCCAGCCACTGCAACAGAACAGTATCTGTTTATTTTAAATGTGCATTATGAAGATTATGTGGACAAAATAAATAAATCTACATTCTCGTGTGTCTCCACAGAGCTCCTACGGTTGCAGGACTGGCTTTGGCTCAGAGGGCACTCAACAGCTCTGGATCCTGGGAGATGTCTTCATCAGGGAATACTACGCCATCTTTGATACTCAGGTCCAGATGATTGGTCTGGCACAGTCTGTGTAATCAAATGAAACAAGTGATGGATAAATGCTGTAAATGTGTATTTCCCAGTAGGTGCTTGTCTGATTGAAAAATTAACACAAAACACACACACAATGTAAAAAGATGTTTCAACTGTATTATCAATAAAAGATTATAGCATTATATTTGTGTCTGTCTCAGTCTGACTGTGGTGACTACATCCAAGATCACTGAGTGTCTATAGAAACATCTTAAATTTTGTGTTACAGTGTTACACTGAAATGTCACAGGCAAAAGAATGAGTCCACCCTATCCATTCATTTGCTCTTGAGAGAAACTTGACCCTTTACAAAGGATACAAAAAGGATCATCACAATCAAGCTGCTCTGAGAGTAGCAGAGGATGTCCGAGGCTGTGATCGAGAAGAAACTGATGAGGACAAACATTGATATAACAAACGATGACGTGATCTGACAACTCTGCTGCTGCTATCTCATGCTGTAAATAGGACCACCTTGTTTAAAGTTCTCAAACTGAGATAAAGTGGAAACCAACACAACCAGCACACAATACAAATCTTGTCTTGAGTTCATTTATTTAATGCCATTCATTCTTTCATTTCTAGTCATTAATCACTTTCCCAAACATGTTATATTTGAAGGGGTTCATCAGAGATTTTAAATTGCATATCCATAAATTTGGGAGACTAACAAGTGACCAAATGATAGTTACATCAAAGCAGTGAGGGCCAAGATATGCTAATATTTAGTTCCTAGTATGGGTCAAGCTCCAAAAACAGTAAACTGACATTTATGTGTAAAATCTATTGTGTTCCCTTTAAAAGGAACTTCAGATAATAATTACACTTTGATTGGTGGTTTGCCAGTGTGGAGTTCTCCACCATCCCAGTATGCTTTGTGCTCCAGATTGAAGACTGTGATGACTTTGTCAAACAACTAATAAAAGAGTGTGGAGGTAGATACCAGGTCTTCAAAAACAAAGATCACACAAACCGCACACAAGTCAGAGAGCTGCTGACTAAGATTGAGAACATGCTGAAGGAAAATGGCTGCAGCTACTACAACACTGAGATGTTCCAACTGGCTTAAAAAGCAATTCAAAGAGAAGTACAGATAAATGAAAGAAAATGTGAAGAACTGCAGGCAAAAATATCTGAATTGGAGAGATCTAAACAACAAGGTGAACAAAGTAATCTGCAAATGGAGGAGCAAATAAACAGACTGAGAGAAGAACTGGAAGATGTGAAGAAAAAAACGTGTTAACAAAAACTATAAATGAAAATTGACTGATACAAATTTAGCAATCAGATCATATTCACTTTGATTTTTATGATGACATTTATTAGTCATTATTATTTAATCCTGAGGGGAATTTGTGAGAATTACAGCAAATAAAGACGTGTGTTTTGTTTAAATTGTCAATTTTTGCTCTTGAAGTCTCTCCTTTTTTTGTGTATTAGCTTTTTGAAAATAACAATTTGTATGAACACCCCTTAATTTTTCAGGTGACATTTTGTATTATGTATGATTTTATGATATGATGATTCTCTTTTCATGTCCCATAACAATGTAATATTCAGTGTGCTGGTGTACAAAAAAGATTGTCTGTTGATGTTTGATACAAACTGCATTATGAGCTTCATAGTTTTTAGTTTTTATCTGCTGTTATATTGTAGCTTATTTTCTATTATTTTGTCCACCTGCTGTATAATCAGTCATTTCAGGTGGTGGATGGTTTATTGTAAGGGGGATCCTCTATGATCCATTAAACCTCTGAGTTTTAGACTGTTGTGTCCAGCAGGTGGAGCTCTAACATCAACGAATGAGGTGAAGTCTGTTTTCCAGCTTCTCTACTGCAGATCTACGGTGGCCCTGAAGGGCAAACGACACCAACAAAAAGGAAAACACAACGACATTAACAAAAACACAACGACAAAAAGAAAAACACAACGACATTAACAAAAACACAACGACATTAACGAAAACACAACGACATTAACAAAAACACAACGACATTAACAAAAACACAACGACAAAAAGGAAAACACAACGACATTAACAAAAACACAACGACATTAACAAAAACACAACGACAAAAAGGAAAACACAACGACAAGAAGGAAAACACAACGACAAAAAGGAAAACACAACGACATTAACAAAAACACAACGACAAGAAGAAAAACACAACGACAAGAAGGAAAACACAATGACAAAAAGGAAAACACAACGACATTAACAAAAACACAACGACAAGAAGAAAAACACAACGACATTAACAAAAACACAACGACAAGAAGAAAAACACAACGACATTAACTCCTAACGGAAAGGGTAGGTACCTGCTATGACAAGGATAATTGCTGATTGGACAAAAGCACGTCCGTCTTTTTAACAGGTGGGAAAGGCTGCTTTACGCCATACCAGGTAATCAATTTCATATTTGGTCATATTGCTTTCCTCGCTCCACTACCCACTATCCATTCAGTCTAAACTTCTTCATATCAACAAGTGATGTGATGAATGATTTTATAACTGAGTATGCCAATATGTGTGGATATCCTATATGCCACACGTTACTCCGCTCGACTTCAAATTGTTTTATTTTACACACTGTTGCTCCAACATGATTTACAACACACGGACTGATGGACATAAACGTGTCTAAAACATCAAATGCGTGATTTTCCTAGACCATCTTTACCAGACGTGATCTTTGATCATCATGAAATGTTTTTCAGGGGTGCAACAAGCTGGACCTGTAAGGTGTTAGAGTGTTATCATTGCAATAACAGTGGTCACAAGTTAATTTGGCCATGGTGTGTTGACAGTCGTGGCTATGCAAACGTCATTTTTAATTCAACAGTAATTATATCACTTTATGACAAATACTTGTTGTATAGCTACGTGGCCTAACGGTAAATCATTAGGCTGGGAATTTTTTGCAGTTGGTTCAAATCCCGTGTCGGTTGACTTTTTATTTATTTATTTTTATTTGAACATGCATACAGAATATGGTGTCCAGTATTTCGGATCCCACAATTGTACTTCACAACATGAGGCATCATGCTTGGATTAAGCAGGTGGAGATCATCAGATATATATATATGGACGTGCATTCACTAAACTACCTGGTATGGCGTAAAGCAGCCTTTCCCACCTGTTAAAAAGACGGACGTGCTTTTGTCCAATCAGCAATTATCCTTGTCATAGCAGGTACCTACCCTTTCCGTTAGGAGTTAATGTCGTTGTGTTTTTCTTCTTGTCGTTGTGTTTTTGTTAATGTCGTTGTGTTTTTCTTCTTGTCGTTGTGTTTTTGTTAATGTCGTTGTGTTTTCCTTTTTGTCGTTGTGTTTTTGTTAATGTCGTTGTGTTTTTCTTCTTGTCGTTGTGTTTTTGTTAATGTCGTTGTGTTTTCCTTTTTGTCGTTGTGTTTTCCTTCTTGTCGTTGTGTTTTCCTTTTTGTCGTTGTGTTTTTGTTAATGTCGTTGTGTTTTCCTTTTTGTCGTTGTGTTTTTGTTAATGTCGTTGTGTTTTTGTTAATGTCGTTGTGTTTTCCTTTTTGTCGTTGTGTTTTTGTTAATGTCGTTGTGTTTTTGTTAATGTCGTTGTGTTTTTGTTAATGTCGTTGTGTTTTCGTTAATGTCGTTGTGTTTTTGTTAATGTCGTTGTGTTTTTCTTTTTGTCGTTGTGTTTTTGTTAATGTCGTTGTGTTTTTGTTAATGTCGTTGTGTTTTCCTTTTTGTTGGTGTCGTTTGCCCTTCAGGGCCACCGTACAGATCTGATTGTATCTGACTCTAATAGACTGTTTTCATCTCATGGTCTGTTGATGCTTGTATTACTGAGAGTGTGAAATACTTTAAGATGGTTCAGGTTGGATTTAATATTGCAGAATGATGATATAATATACCATCAGACAGCACTGCAGTAGTGTATAGTTTTCATTATTGTGACATAGGCAGGTATTTACATGAAATTTTGTTATAGGCACAAAATTATATATGTATAAAACTGTTCATCCCTGTTCATATTACAGTTACTGAACATCTCCAGTATATTGATTGGTTCAGTATGTATACGGAAGTATACTGAACCATATTTCATTTAGCTTGTCCACATTTCTCTTCATGGTTTTGTCATTTGAATAATGTTGCTGTTGTGATATCTTTAAAGATGGTTTGTGATGAAACACATATTTGTAATGGCAGGAGTACGCCAGGGAGTGGCGCTGCGGGACTGTGGGGTCAGTGTGTGTTCAGTAATGTTAAGTTGACAAAGTGTTAATAAAGTTATGGAGCTAATAGTACTGTCATGTATTATGTTGTAGTACTGGAGTCACCAATAGGTGGTGCTATAAGAAGTGCGGTGCTGTCTATGTTGAAGCTGCACTAGTAAACACTGTCCAGTCTGATTCAAGCTGTCTCCTCATTGAGTCCTATACATTACATGGTGTCAGAACAGGGATTAAAAAAAGATAAAAAGAACCCAGAAAAGGACCGATGATCTGGGCGTATTGAAAGATCTGTTTAAAAACTACTGTCAACCTCGAAAAAACCTGACGTACCAGAGACAAAAACAACAATCCCAGAGAGCCCTTGATACCTCATCCAGTTCCTTTAAAAGTGTGGTCAAAAGTTGGAATGGATCTCTTCCATTTCAATAAGGCAGAGTACATCATGTGTGTGGACTACTACTCAAAGTACCCAGAGATTTCAAAATTAGGGGTTCTACAAGCAAGCACATTGTTACGGCACATTTGTCAGTTTTTGCCAGACATGGTGTCCCTTATGAACTTTTTTCTGACAATGGGACACAGCTGGTAAGTGCTACACAAACAGTGAAGAATCTGCTGAAAAAAGCACAGGAAAGTCTGAAGGACCCATACATTGCTCTTTTGGAGTACAGAAACACGCCACTGGAAGGAGTAGGCTACTCTCCTGCGCAGCTGCTTATGGGAAGGAGGTTGAAGACAAAAATACCTATGTCAAGGAACCGTTAATGCCAGGAGTGTACAGACATGTACGAAGCAGATTGATGAACAGACAAAAGAAGCAGAAACGCTACTTTGACCATGGAATGAGGAAGCTCCCTGTGGTGGGAGAGGGAGAAAGAGTAAGAGTCAAGACAGCAGAACAAATGGCAACCTGCTGTCATACTGAAGAGACATGATCAGCCAAGGTTGTACATTGTACAGACAAGGTTGTACATTGTACAGACAGACAATGATCAAATCTATAGAAGTAACAGGAGACACATTCTGAAAACCAAGGAAACCTCAAGTTCCCCACAACAAGCACAACATGAGACTGGTGAAAGTGTTCACGATTCATTGCCACTGATGGAGAGCGGACAGCAGCCAGCAGGATCTGAACCAGAACAGATTGACTACCAAGAAAGTCACATGCCTGCATGGTCTCTACCGCAGACACCAAAGTCGTCAGTGATAAAAGAGACTCTGAGCATTGATAATTGTGCACAAACCTCACATTTTGGTAGACCTATAAGAGTTCCCTGTAGGTACCGGGAGTAATAGCAGAAACTGTGTTCTATTAAGTTCAAACTTGTTTTATTGAGAAGAACTGTGTAAAAGAAAAAAAGAAAAAAAACAACCATTTAAAGAAAGGGAGATGTCATGTATTATGTTGTAGTACTGGAGTCACCAATAGGTGGTTCTGTAAGAATACAAGTGCGGTGCTGTATATGTTGAAGCTGCACCTGTAAACACTTCTCAGTCTCATTCAAGCAGTCTCCTCCTTGAGTCCTATACATTAAAGTACGTTGTTGTTCTTGAGTTATAGAAATAGAGATCAACAATACATGGTGTCAGAAGTGCTACACCCATGACGGATTGAGTCTAATATGCCTGTCAGGACCAGTTCGACCACTTTGCAGAAGTTTGGTGAATGAAGGGGCATCACGATAAGGCTAAAAACAACAAGGGGCTAATCCACAGCCGGACAGTGTTAGCTGACGAGCTAAGCTAACCCACCGTCAACGCTGCACTGCCGCTATGGAGTAACTAGTGACTTTTTCCCCGCCAGAAGTGTTTGATTTTGAACCCAGCTCGTGGCACACATGGATCAGAAAGTTTGAACGTTTCAGGAGTGTCTGGCCTGGCAAGTAAAGAGGGATTATCAGGTAAAGTCCTTGATCTACATAATGTCATATATGAGTGGGCAAAATTTAACAAAAGAACCCACGAAGTCGGAGAGAGTGCGGAGCACTTTATTACGGATGTCCATAAGATGGCAGAACACTGCAACTATGGGGACTTACGTGAGGAAATGATCCGTGATAAAATCGTTGTGGGAATACGCGACGCTGGCTTGTCAGAGACACTACAATTAAATGCCAAATTGGATCTAGCCACAGCAATCGCACAAGTGAGACAGCACGAAGACGTGAAAATGCAGCAAACTGTTTTATGATCAGCTGATTCTCCCGCCCACATGGATGCAGTAATGCATAATAAATACAAGAAAAATAACTACAAGCAGAAAACATATCAACGTCAATCCCAAGCCTCACACCAGTCTTCATCTACCCAAGTCAAACCCTGTGGAAAATGTGGGAAAAACCACAAAGCATTCATGGAGAGAGTGCCCAGCAAAGGATGTCGAATGCAGAAAATGCCACAAGAAGGGACATTTTGCAGTTGTGTGCAGGTCAACTCAGACCCTCCATTCTGTAGAGGCAGGATCAGATGCAGCAGATGCAGTATATTTGGGTACAGTGTCTGCACAGTGTCCACAGAAAAGGCTTAAATGGAAAGAAAATATGATAATAAATGGGGAGTCTGTATGTTTCAAGATAGACACAGGGGCAGATGTCATTGCGGTGCCTGCATCTGTATACACACAGGACAGATATGACCCACTCTCACCCCCCAGCAGGCCTCTGTATGGCCCTAATAATGTGCCACTGGAGACTATAGGACAGGTGGATACGGTTATAGAGAGAGGAGACAGAAAAATTGAAGTCAGTTTTTGTTGCTAGGGGCCTAGCCACACCACTGCTCAGCTTCCCAGCAATTGTGAGACTAAACATGATTCCCCATCTGAACAGCATTGAAGATGCAGAGACATATTTCCGCTCAGCCTACCTGGAGGTGTTTTTGGGGTTGGGACAACTAAAAGGGGACTACAAAATTAAACTGAAAGAATCAGCACAGCCCTTTGTCATCTCTGTCTCTCGACAGAAGGCCCTAACAGGTACCATTCAGCTTCTCCAAAGGCCGATGTGCTTAAGGGTGCGAGGTCCTGCCCAATGCTGCTTGCAGCTTTAATTATTAATAAAACTGATAAGACACCAATGTGACATCACATTTCTGTGCACAAGATATATTCAAATAATTCAAATAAAATTCTTAGTTGACAATGACTTGTGTCAATTACTCCAGTTAAAAATATGCAAGAAACTATGCTTAAAGTATTTTAAAAGTATTTTTAGCAATTGCACACTCCAACACATTCATATCCGCCCACCACTCACATATGTACATACTGAGTTATACCAGGTGATAACAGTAGTGCCAAAAATAAAATAAAAAATGTGTGCAAAGTGGTAAACTACATTTACAAGTTGTTTACTGTGTACAAAGTTGCATTTATATTATGAACTGTTACATCTGTTAGCATTACTCTGCATTTTCTAGAAAACATTCACTGACAAAAACACATTGTTTAAAATTAGGAAATAGAAATCTGTAGTGTGTTTTAGATGACCTTTAAATTCTGAAAGCATTTTGTTATTCCTTTAATCTACAAGCCATGGCCGTGTCTTTGTTTTGTGTATTGCTATCAGATAACCTGGTTACAAGTGACCTCAGTTAACACTGGAAAAACCTGTGGAAAGTTTCCATGTTAATGATAAACAAAAAGTATATCAAATCTTCAGATCTGCATATCAGCATGTACTTATCTTAATAAGTAATTAAATTTGAATTTGATAATAAAAAAGGTCAGGTTCTTTAAATTACTTCTTGAGCTAAGAAAAATATATTCTATACTGCACATCAGCTTTGTTACATTAGTTTACTGGATTTCCTTTTAATAAAATAGTTGAAATAGTAAAACACATGCTCCTAATGGGTTAAATGCAAAGATTGAATTTTACTAACTGTATATGTGACAAATAAAGTACCTTCACATTTCTCTTTCAAAGAATGACTTCTTCAGCATCAAGCATAATTTTCTTTGTTGTAATAATTTTAACAATATACTATAAAAAATAACAAAACTAAATGTTTGGTTCCATCTTATAAATTCTACCTGGATTTATGTTGTTGTTCAACAACGTTTGATGATTCTGGAAAAGTTTTCATTGTTCAGTTGTTTGCTTGGATATTTGCTCTTAGATATCACATTTTTCCAATGTCCAGCTAAAGATATGTGGAAGGGCATTTTGTTTGATGTTTTGTATATAAGGGCAGGACTCTGCCACTGGAACTTCACTCACCTGAGTCCAACAGATCAATTAATCAGCATGATGAAGTGGCTCGTCGTCCTGTCAGCCCTTGTGGCTTTCTCCGAATGCCTCCACAGGTAAGTCTGACCTGGCTGCTTGAAAAACAACTGGTTGCTTGATTTATTTGACATTTTTTATTCTGAATAGACTGAATAGTCTCTTTATGGTTTTACTGAGGGAAAAGGGCCATCTTGCTGCATGTTGCAATATTTCAAACTTGCAAAAAAGCTGAAATTGATGGTTACTTTCTGATTTCTCCATCTATAAAATACTGGAAATCCTCATTTTGCTAATTCATTATTCACATTTCTGTTTGCAGAATGCCCCTGATCAAGGGAAAGTCTGCTAGGGAGTACCTGGAGGAGAGAGGAATGTGGGAGCAGGTCAGGCAGCAGTTCCCATACCGTCCAAAGGCCAAGTTCGTCGAGAAGAGTACTCAGTCAATGACCAATGATGCTGACGTAAGTCCAGACTACAGAGACTTGATTCAAAACTGTTTTCCTGAATGACACACTTGTATATCACATAATGCAAAACCAGCAGGTAGTTGATGTTATGATGTAAAAACTCTTATATCCAGTTCATAGCTCCTGTAAAACTCATAAACACAAAATACATCCACACATTTCAGTCAGATTTGAGTAAACCTGTCTTTGTGTTCCTTCCATGTAGCTGTCCTACTATGGCGTGATCTCTATCGGTACCCCTCCTCAGTCCTTCACGGTTGTCTTTGACACCGGCTCCTCTAACCTGTGGGTCCCTTCAATCTGGTGCACCAGCCAGGGCTGTCGTGAGTACCACTACCATATTGCTTTTATCATTTAGATTGTGATTTACACTGTGGTAGAAAGTGATTCACTATATTTACTCAAGTACTCTATATTAGTAAAAATTTGAAGTTTAACAATATCCTTCTTCAAATTACTTGTAATTCTACATTTATTTGACAGGTATAATTTACCATTAACATTGTACACATTATCTTGTGAAATATAAAGCACAAATTAAATGTAATGCATATTTTTAGTAGATTCGATTAAAGAAAAATAACATTAATAACAATAATAACATTTTGAACAGCTATAACATTTGAATGCTCCTTACATATTAATACATCAGTGTTATAATGACTGCTATGGGACCATTCTACACGATGAGTAAACTTACCTTAAAGTACATTTTACTGCTAGTGATTCTGTACCCCTACTTACTACTGTGAGGTAATTTGATTGGAGCACCTTTACAATGTGGTATTACTTTTTTTTTTACTAAAGTAAAATATCTAAATACTTGCAGTCTATAACCGTTTATTAAGGCTAGTGGTGGGACAACACTAAGTGCAGTTACTCCACGATGCAGAAGGTCCAGGTTTCTTGACATGATCATGAAATACACATGTGAGAGAGATGTTATTCCTTTGCAGAGAACCACCAAAAATTCGACCCTTACAAGTCCTCTACCTTTGTTTGGAATGGCCAGCCTCTGTCCATCTATTACGGCACCGGCAGCATGACCGGAAGTCTGGCCAGTGACACTGTTGAGGTAATCAAAAACCTCCCGGAACAAACATATCTTCATGGTCAGTTGAGCTGTGACTGACAGCTGTCTTGTGTTTCCAGGTTGGTGGTCTGTCTGTGACCAAACAGGTGTTCGGCGTTAGCCAAACAGAGGCTCCATACATGGCTTACATGAAGGCTGATGGTATCCTGGGACTGGCCTTCCAGTCTATTGCCTCTGACAATGTTGTGCCTGTCTTTTACAACATGGTCAGTGAGGGACTGTTGCCTCAGCCCATGTTCTCCGTCTACCTGAGCCGGTACTAAAACAGGATGGAAATCTGACTGTGTGAATGTGTGGTTTTTCCATTTCTTATTCTTACATATGACATTGTTTTTCTTTCTCTCTCCCTTAGCAACAGTGAGCAGGGCAGCGAGGTGGTCTTTGGTGGTGTTGACTATAGCCATTTCACTGGACAAATCACCTGGATCCCTCTGACCTCTGCTACCTACTGGCAGATTAAAATGGACAGGTACAGAAAAATGCATCTAAAATCAGCAAAATGGCACACAAACCACAAACATAAGTTGCACAAAGGCTCCTAGCTTTACTATAATTCATATATAACATATAACTCCTCCTCCTCACAGTGTTACCATCAATGGACAGACTGTTGCCTGCTCTGGTGGCTGCCAGGCCATCATTGACACTGGCACCTCCCTAATTGTTGGCCCAACCAGCGACATCAGCAACATGAATTCCCAGGTTGGAGCTTCAGCCAACCAGTATGGAGAAGTGAGTCATACCATAGCATCTGATGTAGATTTTCCCTGTTTTCCACATCCACAGTAAACAGAACTTTGAAGCTCTGACGTCAAATCGTCTCAAATAAAAACAATTAAGTATGACTTGGTTACTTACTTAAGGTGGAAAGCAGTAAAATACCAATAAATACATGCTGCTACACAATCTGTGTGATGTTCCTCTCACAGGCTACAGTGAACTGCCAGAACATCCAAACCATGCCTGATATCACCTTCACTCTCAATGGTCATGCCTTCACCGTTCCTGCATCTGCCTACGTCTCTCAGGTCAGTTGGACCCCTGCCAGCCAGTGCAACAGACCAATATCTGTTGATTTTAAATGTGCATTATGAAGATTATGTGGACAAAATAAATCTACATTCTTGTGTGTCTCCACAGAGCTCCTACGGTTGCAGGACTGGCTTTGGCTCAGAGGGCACTGACCAGCTCTGGATCCTGGGAGATGTCTTCATCAGGGAATACTACACCATCTTTGATACTCAGGTCCAGAGTATTGGTCTGGCACAGTCTGTGTAATCAAATGAAATACCTGATGGATAATCTATAAATGTGTATTTCCCTGTAGGTGCGTGTCTGATTGAAAAATTAACACAAAACACACACAAAATTTAAAAAGATGTTTCAACTGTATTATCAATAAAAGATTATAGCATTATATTTGTGTCTGTCTCAGTCTGACTGTGGTGACTACATCCAAGATCACTGAGTGTCTATAGAAACATCTTAAATTTTGTGTTCCAGTGTTACACTGAAATGTCACAGGCAAAAGAATGAGTCCACCCTATCCATTAATTTGCTCTTGAGAGAAACTTGACCCTTTACAAATGATACAAAAACGATCATCACAATTGAGCTGCTCTGAGAGTAGCGGAGGATGTCCGAGGCTGTGATCGAGAAGAAACTGATGAGGATAAACATTGATATAACAAACAATGACGTGATCTGACAACTCTGCTGCTGCTATCTCATCCTGTGAATAGGACCACCTTGTTTAAAGTTCTCAAACTGAGATAAAGTGGAAACCAACACAACCAGCACACAACACAAATCTTGTCTTGAGTTCATTTATTTAATGCCATTCATTCTTTCATTTCTAGTCATTAATCACTTTCCCAAACATGTTATATACATTTGAAGGGGTTCATCAGAGATTTTAAATTGCATATACATAAATTTGGGAGACTAACAAGAGACCAAATGATAGTTACATCAAAGCAGTGAGGGCCAAGATATGCTAATATTTAGTTCCTAGTATGGGTCAAGCTCCAAAAATAGTAAACTGACATTTATGTGTAAAATCTATCGATTTCCCTTTAAATGGGAATTCAGAAACTAATTACACTTTGATTGGTGGTTTGCCAGTGTGGAGTTCTCCACCATCCCAGCATGCTTTGTGCTCCAGATTGAAGACTGTGATGACTTTGTCAAACAACTAATAAAAGAGTGTGGAGGTAGATACCAGGTCTTAAACAACAAAGATCACACAAACCGCACACAAGTCAGAGAGCTGCTGACTAAGATTGAGAACATGCTGAAACAAAATGGCTGCAGCTGCTACAACACTGAGATGTTCCAACTGGCTTAAAAAGCAATTCAAAGAGAAGTACAGATAAATGAAAATGTGAAGAACTGCAGGCATCTCTCTGAATTGGAGAGATCTAAACAACAAGGTGAACAAAGTTATCTTCAAATGGAGGAGCAAATAAACAGACTGAGAGAAGAACTGGAAGATGTGAAGAAAAAACGTGTTAACAAAAACAAATGCAACATTGTGTGATGAGTGGGGCAACCACTATAAATGAAAACTGACAAATACAAATTTAGCAATCAGATCATATTCACTTAGATTTTTATGATGACTTTTATTAGTCATTATTATTTAATCCTGAGGGGAATTTGTGAGAATTACAGCAAATAAAGACGTGTGTTTTGTTTAAATTGTCAATTTTTGCTCTTGAAGTCTCTCCTTTTTTTTGTGTATTAGCTTTTTGAAAATACCAGTTTGTAACACCCCTTCATTTTTCAGGTGACATTTTGTATTATGTATGATTTTATGATATGACGATTCTCTTTTTATTTCCCATAACAATGTAATATTCAGTGTGCTGGTGTACAAAAAAGATTGTCTGTTTATGTTTGATACAAACTGCATTATGAGCTTCACAGTTTTTAGTTATTATCTGCTGTTATATTGTAGCTTATTTTCTATTATTTTGTCCACCTGCTGTATAATCAGTCATTTCAGGTGGTGGATGGTTTATTGTAAGGGGGATCCTCTATGATCCATTAAATCTCTGAGTTTTATACTGTTCTGTCCAGCAGGTGGAGCTCTAACATCAACAAATGAGGTGAAGCTTCTCTCCTGCGGATCTGATTGTATCCAACTCTAATAGACTGTTTTCATCTTATGTTCTGTTGATGCTTGTATTACTGAGAGTGTGAAATACTTTAAGGTGGTTCAGGTTGGATTTAATATTGCAGAATGAAGATATAATATACCATCAGACAGCACTACAGTAGTGTATAGTTTTCATTATTGTGACATAAACAGGTATTTACGTGAAATTTTGTTATGGTCAACAAAAATATATATGTATAAAACTGTTCATCCCTGTTCATATTACAGTTACTGAACATCTCCAGTATATTGATTGGTTCAGTATGTATACGGAAGTATACTGAACCATATTTCATTTACCTTGTCCACATTTCTCTTCATGGTTTTGTCATTTGAATAATTTTGCTGTTGTGATATTTTTAAAGATGGTTTGTGGTGAAACACATATTTGTAATGGCAGGAGTACGCCAGGGAGTGGCGCTGCGGGACTGTGGGGTCAGTGTGTGTTCAGTAATGTTAAGCTGACAAAGTGTTAATAAAGTTATGGAGCTAATAGTACTGTCATGTATTGTATTGTAGTACTGGAGTCACCAATAGGTGGTGCTATAAGAAGTGTGGTGCTGTCTATGTTGAAGCTGCACTAGTAAACACTGTCCAGTCTGATTCAAGCTGTCTCCTCCTTGAGTCCTATACATTACATGGTGTCAGAACAGGGATTAAAAAAAGATAAAAAGAACCCAGAAAAGGACCGATGATCTGGGCGTATTGAAAGATCTGTTTAAAAACTACTGTCAACCTCGAAAAAACCTGACATACCAGAGACAAAAACAACAATCCCAGAGAGCCCTTGATACCTCATCCAGTTCCTTTAAAAGTGTGGTCAAAAGTTGGAATGGATCTCTTCCATTTCAATAATGCAGAGTACATCATGTGTGTGGACTACTACTCAAAGTACCCAGAGATTTCAAAATTAAGTGGTACTAGAAGCAAGCACATCATTACAGCACATAAGTCTGTTTTTGCCAGACATGGTGTCCCTTATGAACATTTTTCTGACAATGGGACACAGCTGGTAAGTGCTACACAAACAGTGAAGAATCTGCTGAAAAAAGCACAGGAAAGTCTGAAGGACCCATACATTGCTCTTTTGGAGTACAGAAACACGCCACTGGAAGGAGTAGGCTACTCTCCTACGCAGCTGCTTATGGGAAGGAGGTTGAAGACAAAAATACGTATGTCAAGGAACCGTTAATGCCAGGAGTGTACAGACATGTACGAAGCAGATTGATGAACAGACAAAAGAAGCAGAAACGCTACTTTGACCGTGGAATGAGGAAGCTCCCTGTGGTGGGAGAAGGAGAAAGATTAAGAGTCAAGACAGCAGAACAAATGGCAACCTGCTGTCATACTGAAGAGACATGATCAGCCAAGGTTGTACATTGTACAGACAGACAATGATCAAATCTATAGAAGTAACAGGAGACACATTCTGAAAACCAAGGAAACCTCAAGTTCCCCACAACAAGCACAACATGAGACTGGTGAAAGTGTTCACGATTCATTGCCACTGATGGAGAGTGGACAGCAGCCAGCAGGATCTGAACCAGAACAGATTGACTACCAAGAAAGTCACATGCCTGCAAGGTCTCTACCGCAGACACCAAAGTCGTCAGTGATAAAAGAGACTCTGAGTACTGATAATTGTGTACAAACCTCACGTTTTGGTAGACCTATAAGAGTTCCCTGTAGGTACCGGGAGTAATAGCAGAAACTGTGTTCTATTAAGTTCAAACTTGTTTTATTGAGAAGAACTGTGTAAAAGAAAAAAAGAAAAAAAAACAACAATTTAAAGAAAGGGAGATGTCATGTATTATTTTGTAGTACTGGAGTCACCAATAGGTGGTTCTGTAAAAATACAAGTGCGGTGCTGTATATGTTGAAGCTGCACCTGTAAATACTGTTCAGTCTCATTCAAGCAGTCTCCTCCTTGAGTCCTATACATTATAGTACGTTGTTGTTCTTGAGTTATAGAAATAGAGATCAACAATACATGGTGTCAGAAGTGCTACACCCAGAGGCGGACAGAGTACACAGCTTCCTTACTTGAGTGAAAGTACAGATACCCCTTGCTAAATTTTACTCAAATACAAGTAAAAGTACTGCGGTCAGATTTCTACTCAAGTAAAAGTACTGAAGTACTTGTTTTTAAAAGTACTTGAGTATCAAGAGTACAAGAGTACATGTTCTAAATATTGCATTACTACTGCCACAGTGCTTACATTTATGTATAGAAATGTCCTGGATGAAGTTATGAAAAATGTTAATGTTAATACCTTGGAGAATGTAAAAGGAATTAAAAGTAAAATCAAGTCATTTTCATCCCGGGCCGAGATGGACCTGCTGCGTCTTCTTCTATTGTTTCCTCCATGGTTTCCTTCCTTCCTTCCTTCCTCCTTTCCTTCCACCCTTCCTTCTCTCCATTGTTTCCTCCATGGTTTCCTTCCTTCCTTCCTTCCTTCTCTCCTTACTTTCCTCCATGGTTTCGTCTCTCATCTAACCTGACCATGGAGTTGACTTTGGCTGAAGGTGATTGCTGATAGGCTGTCCCAATCAGTGGTGCCTGCACAATCCAATCACGTTTGAGAGGGAAACGACAAATTGAGTTTTTTTTAGTAGAAGTAACGGGTACTCACGGTTATGGATAGAAATGTAGTGGAGTGAAGAGTACAATATTTGCCTCTCAAATGTACTTGAGTAAAGTCATGTGTACTCCCCAAAAATGATACTCGAGTAAAGTACAGATCCCTCAAAATTGTACTTAAGTACTGTACTCAAGTAAATGTACTCCGTTACTGTCCGGCTCTGGCTACACCCATGACGGATTGAGTCTAATATACCTGTGAGGACCAGTTCGACCACTTTGCAGAAGTTTGGTGAATGAAGGGGCATCATGATAAGGCTAAAAACAACAAGGGGCTAATCCACGGCCGGACAGTGTTAGCCGACGAGCTAAGCTAACCCACCGTCAACGCTGCACTGCCGCTATGGAGTAACTAGTGACTTTTTCCCCGCCAGAAGTGTTTGATTTTGAACCCAGCTCGTGGCACACATGGATCAGAAAGTTTGAACGTTTCAGGAGAGTGTCTGGCCTGGCAAGTAAAGAGGGATTATCAGGTAAAGTCCTTGATCTACATAATGTCATATATGAGTGGGCAAAATTTAACAAAAGAAGCCACAAAGTCGGAGAGAGTGCGGAGCACTTTATTACGGATGTCCATAAGATGGCAGAACACTGCAACTATGGGGACTTACGTGAGGAAATGATCCGTGATAAAATCGTTGTGGGGATACGCAACGCTGGCTTGTCAGAGAGACTACAATTACATGCCAAATTGGATCTAGCCACAGCAATCGCACAAGTGAGACAGCACGAAGACGTGAAAACGCAGCAAACTGTTTTATGATCAGCTGATTCGCCCGCCCACATGGATGCAGTAATGCATAATAAATACAAGAAAAATAACTACAAGCAGAAAACAGATCAACGTCATGCCCACGCCTCACACCAGTCTTCATCTACCCAAGTCAAACCCTGCGGAAATTGTGGAAAAACCACAAAGCATTCATGGAGTGAGTGCCCAGCAAAGGATATCGAATGCAGAAAATGCCACAAGAAGGGACATTTTGCAGTTGTGTGCAGGTCAGCTCAGACCCTCCATTCTGTAGAGGCAGGATCAGATGCAGCAGATGCAGTATATTTGGGTACAGTGTCTGCACAGTGTCCACAGAAAAGGCTTAGATGGAAAGAAAATATGATAATAAATGGGGATTCTGTATGTTTCAAGATAGACACAGGGGCAGATGTCACTGCGGTGGCTGCATCTGTATACACACAGGACAGATATGACCCACTCTCACCCCCCAGCGGGCCTCTGTAAGGACCTAATAATGTGCCACTGGACACCATAGGACAGGTGGATACGGTTATAGAGAGGGGAGACAGAAAAATTGAAGTCAGTTTTTGTTGTTAGGGGCCTAGCCACACCACTGCTCAGCTTCCCAGCAATTGTGAGACTAAACATGATTCCCCATCTGAACAGCATTGAAGATGCAGAGACATATTTCCACTCAGCCTACCTGGAGGTGTTTTTGGGGTTGGGACACCTAAAAGGGGACTACAAAATTAAACTGAAAGAATCAGCACAGCCCTTTGTCCTCTCTGTCCCTTGACAGAAGGCCCTAACAGGTACCTTTCAGCTACGCCAAAGGCCGATGTGCTTAAGGGTGCGAGGTCCTGCCCAACGCTGCTTGCAGCTTTAATTATTAATAAAACTGATAAGACACCAATGTGACATCACATTTCTGTGCACAAGATATATTCAAATGATTCAAATAAAATTCTTAGTTGACAATGACTTGTGTCAATTACTCCAGTTGAAAATATGGAAGAAACTATGCTTAAAGTATTTTAAAAGTATTTTTAGCAAGTGCACACTCCAACACATTCATATCCGCCCACCACTCACATACGTACATACTGAGTTATACCAGGTGATAACAGTAGTGCCAAGAACAAAATAAAAAATGTGTGCAAAGTGGTAAAGTACATTTACAAGTTGTTTAGTGTGTGCAAAGTTGCATTTATATTATATTATTATATATATACTGACAAAAACACATTGTTTAAAATTAGAAAAAATCTGTATTATGTTTTAGACGACCTTTAAATTCTGGAAGCATTTTGTTATTTCTTTACTCTACAAGCCATGGCCGTGTCTTTGTTTTGTGTATTGCTATCAGATAACCTGGCTGCAAGTGACCTCAGTTCACACTGGAAAAACCTGTGGAAAGTTTCCATGTCAATGATAAACAAAAAATATATCAAATCTTCAGATCTGCATATCAGCATGTACTTATCTTATTAAGTAATTAAATTTGAATTTGATAACAAAGGTCAGGTCCTTTAAATTACTTTTTGAGCTATAAAATATATTCTATACTGCACATTAGCTTTGTTACATTAGTTTACTTGATAGATTTCCTTTTAATACAATAGTTAAAATAGTAAAACACATGCTCCTAATGGGTTAAATGCAGAGATTGAATTTTACTGTCTAACTGTATGTGTGACAAATAAAGTACCTTCACCTTTGTCTTTCAAAGAATGACTTCTTCAGCATGAAGCATGATTTTCTTTGTTTTAATAATTTTAACAATATACTATAAAAAAAACAACAATAAATTATTGGTTTAATCTTAATTAATATAATGATATAAAGAACATAAATTGTACATGGATTTATGTTGTTGTTCCACAACGTTTGATGATTCTGGAAAAGTTTTCATTGTTCAGTTGTTTGAAAGGATGTTTGCTCTTAGACAAGAGGCAATTTATCACCATATCACATTTTTCCAAACTCTAGCTAAAGATATGTGGAGGGGTATTTTGTTTGATGTTTTGTATATAAGGGCTGGACTCTATCACTGGAACTTCACTCACCTGAGTCCAACAGATCAAGTAATCAGCATGATGAAGTGGCTCGTCGTCCTGTCAGCCCTTGTGGCTTTCTCCGAATGCCTCCACAGGTAAGTCTGACCTGGCTGCTTGAAAAACAACTGGTTGCTTGATTTATTTGACTTTTTTTTCTGAATAGACTTAATAGTCTCTGCATGGATTTACTGATGGAAAAGGGCCATCTTGCTGCATGTTGCAATATTTCACACTTGCTGGTGGTTACTTTCTGATTTCTCCATCTATAAAATGCTGGAACTCCACATTTTGTTAATTCATTATTCACATTTCTGTTTGCAGGATGCCCTTAATCAAGGGAAAGTCTGCCAGGGAATACCTGGAGGAGAGAGGAATGTGGGAGCAGGTCAGGCAGCAGTTCCCATACCGACCAATGGCCAAGTTCGTCCAAACTGGTACTCAGTCAATGACCAACGATGCTGACGTAAGTCCAGACTACAGAGACTTGATTCAAAACTGTTTTCCTGAATGACACACTTGTATATCACAAAATGCAAAACCAGCAGGTAGTTCATTTTATGATGTAAAAACTCTTATATCCAGTTCATAACTCCTGTAAAACTCATAAACACAAAATACATCCACACATTTCAGTCAGATTTGAGTAAACCTGTCTTTGTGTTCCTTCCATGTAGCTGTCCTACTATGGCGTGATCTCTATCGGTACCCCTCCTCAGTCCTTCACGGTTGTCTTTGACACCGGCTCCTCTAACCTGTGGGTCCCTTCAATCTGGTGCACCAGCCCGGCCTGTCGTGAGTACCACTAATATTGCTTTTATCATTTAGATTGTGATTTACACTGTGGTAGAAAGTAACTCACTATATTTACTCAAGTAGTCTCAAGTCTCAAGTAGTAATTCTACATTTATTTGACAGGTATAATTTACCATTAACATTGTACACATTATCTTGTGAAATATAAAGCATGAATTAAATGTAATGCATACTTTTTTATAGATTCAATTAAAGAAATAATAACATTTTGAACAGTTGTAACATTTAAATGCTCCTTACATATTAATGCATCAGTGATAACTGATATGGGACCATTCTACACGATGAGTAAACTTACCTTAAAGTACATTTTACTGCTAGTGATTCTGTACTCCTACTTAGTACTGTGAGGTAATTTGATTGGAGCACCCTTACTATGTGGTATTACTTCTTTATACTTATGTTAAGTATCTAAATACTTACAGTCTATAACAGTTTATTAAGGCTAGTGGTGGGCCAACACTAAGTGCAGTTACTCCATAATGCAGAAGGTCCAAGTTTCTTGACATGGTCATAAAATACACGTTGTTCCTTTGCAGAGAACCACCAGAAATACGACCCTTACAAGTCCTCTACCTTTGTTTGGAATGGCGAGGCTCTGTCCATCTATTACGGCACTGGCAGCATGACCGGAAAACTGGCCAGTGACACTGTTGAGGTAATCAAAAACTTCCCAGAACAAACATATCTTCATGGTCAGTTGAGCTGTGACTGACAGCTGTCTTGTGTTTCCAGGTTGGCGGCATCTCTGTGACCAAACAGGTGTTCGGCGTTAGCCAAACAGAGGCTCCATACATGACTTACATGAAGGCTGATGGTATCCTGGGACTGGCCTTCCAGTCTCTTGCTTCTGACAATGTTGTGCCTGTCTTTGACAACATGGTCAGTCAGGGACTGTTGCCTCAGCCCATGTTCTCCGTCTACTTGAGCCGGTACTGAAACAGGATAGAAATCTGACTGTGTGAATATGTGGTTTTTCCATTACATATTTTTACATATGACATTTGTTTTTTCTTTCTCTCTCCCTTAGCAACAGTCAGCAGGGCAGCGAGGTGGTCTTTGGTGGTGTTGACCCAAGCCACTACACTGGACAAATCACCTGGATCCCTCTGACCTCTGCTACCTACTGGCAGATTAAAATGGACAGGTACAGAAAAATGCATCTAAAATCAGCAAAATGACACAAAAACCACAAACATAAGTTGCACAAAGGATCCTAGCTTTACTGTAATTCACCTTCTACTGCTCCTCCTCACAGTGTTACCATCAATGGACAGACTGTTGCCTGCTCTGGTGGCTGCCAGGCCATCATTGACACTGGCACCTCCCTGATTGTTGGCCCAACCAGCGACATCAACAGCATGAATTCCCGGGTTGGGGCTTCAACCAACCAGTATGGAGAAGTAAGTCATACCATAGCATCTGACATAGATTTTCCCTGTTTTCCACACCCACAGTAAACAGAACTTTGAAGCTCTGACGTCAAATCATCTCAAATAAAAACAATTAAGTATGACTTGGTTACTTACTTAAGGTGGAAAGCTGTAAAATACCAATAAATACATGCTGCTACACAGTCTGTGTGATGTTCCTCTCACAGGCTACAGTGAACTGCCAGAACATCCAGACCATGCCTGATGTCACCTTCACTCTCAATGGCCATGCCTTCACTGTTCCTGCATCTGCCTACGTCTCTCAGGTCAGTTGGACCCCTGCCACCCACTGCAACAGACCAATATCTGTTTATTTTAAATGTGCATTATGAAGATTATGTGGACAAAATAAATAAATCTACATTCTCGTGTGTCTCCACAGAGCTCCTACGGTTGCAGGACTGGCTTTGGCTCAGAGGGCACTCAACAGCTCTGGATCCTGGGAGATGTCTTCATCAGGGAATACCATGCCATCTTTGATACTCAGAACCAGATGATTGGTCTGGCACAGTCTGTTTAATCAATTGAAACACCTGATGGATAATCTGTAAATGTGTATTTCTCTGTAGGTGCTTGTCTGATTGAAAAATTAACACACATGTCGCAATGTTTCAACTGTATTATCAATAAAAGTTTATAGCATTATATTTGTGTCTGTCTGACTGTGGTGACTACATCCAAGATCACTGAGTGTCTATAGAAACATCTTAAATTTTGTGTTCCAGTGTTACACTGAAATGTCACAGGCAAAAGAATGAGTCCACCCTATCCATTAATTTGCTCTTGAGAGAAACTTGACCCTTTACAAAGGATACAAAAATGATCACTAACAGCTTTTTGTGAACAGGCCGAGAATAGACAATCGAGCTGCTCTGAGAGTAGCGGAGGATGTCCGAGCCTGTGATCGAGAAGAAGCTGATATGGACAAACATTGATAAAACAAAAGATGACATGATCTGATAACTCTGCTGCTGCTATCTCATCCTGTGAATAGGACCACCTTGTTGAAAGGTCTAAAACTGAGATAAAGTGGAAACCAACACAGCCAACACACAACACAAATCTTATATGAGTGTATAAAGGTGCACAGGTAAATATATGTATGCCTATGTAATGTGGGCTAGATAATTTGTTTTCTTTTCTTTTTCTTTGACCGAACCACTCACACAGATTAGCCCTCATCCTGTACTGTTGCTTACTTTCATTAAACAGTCAAACTGAAGGAGAGTTGTCAGCATCTGTGTTTTAACAGACATACCTGGGGTGAAGCTAGAAATCAGAATCAGCCAGGCAACAAGTTTATACAGTCCTTTAGTACAGCCCTCAATAACACTGACAAAAACATATTTTTTAAAATTAGAAAATAGAAATCTGTTGTATGTTTTAGATGACCTTTATATTCTGGAAGCATTTTATGTTCTTTCTTTACTCTACAAGCCATGGCCGTTTATTTTGTGTATTATCGCTATCAGTTAACTTGGTTGCAAGTGACCTCAGTTCACACGGAAAAACCTGTGGAAAGTTTCCATAAATGAAAAATAAGGACATCAAATCTTCAGATCTGCATGTCAGCATGCACTTATCTTAATTTCACTAACAAAGACCACGCCAACTAAGATATGAGTTTAACTATTTATTATGTGGAAGGAAAAAGGGTTGACGGATAGGGAAGAAAGGATGGGGAGTGAGGGTTCAGCGGTAGGGATAAGGGGTGAGGGTAGATGGGTAGGGGTGAGGGTTGAGTGGATGTAGGGGTTCGGGTCCAGGGGGTCATAGGGTTGGAAGGGAGAAGTGAGGGACTTGGGGATGGGGGAAGGGATGGGATGTAAGAGGGGGAGGAAAAAAGAGAGGTGTAGTGTGTGGTGTGCATGAAAGTTTAAGCCGGGTGCCGGGTTGATGAGGAGGCGCAGGATGCTGTACCCGTCTTCTAGTTGGGTGTGTGGAAGGAACCGGGGCGGGATGAGACTCTAAGTGGGGGAGCTGTCTCGATGTCTGGTCCGAGTTGCAGATCCCCAAAAAGTCTTCCAGAGGACGGAAGCACGCAAGTGTTTATAATGTCAGTAGTGCTGTGGTGGATGTAAGTTAAGTAAGCAGGTGATGACCAACGTCAGAGAATTTTAATGATGTTGTCCGGGGTATCTTGTCATGAAGCTGAGAAAGCGGCGCCGATGTGGAATGAATGACCTGAGTATGATTCTGGGGATACGCTGGCTTTGATTAGGATTTGCCTTATGATGATTGATAATTTTTTCATTGTAAGAAGAGGAAGTGGTGGACTCAGGACAGCGCAGAAAACAGAACAATGCTAGGAGGAACATGAATTCTCAAACCTTATCTATATACGGGGATAGGTAGCCCGTGCGGATGGTTCTAGTACGGTGTGTGAGAAGGTCTGAGGTGAGAGGTGAATGTTTTGCCGTGGGATGAAGTTCAGCTCTATGGAGTCCTTTAATTAACATACAGATGTGAGAGTGGGAAAAGCTAGGACATGGAGCTCCGGAGGACAATTTAATGATAAAGTTGATTCTGCTGATGTATGTTTGGATTGGGGTTGTTTTTATCTTTAGGACATGATGACTGAGCTACGTGAACGGCCTCTGTTAATGATGTCTACGACTGCTGTGTTATCAGAGTATACCACTCGTGCCCCCAAAAGGATGGCTGCAATGATTAACGGATACGTTGGTAGTCATAGAAGAAGAGATGGCGTTCTGTAAGGGGAGGAACTGATGCCACGGCTCTAATTCAAGAGCCTCTGTGTGTTATAAGGTCGTGGGAGGTGAGATAGCAGGGCACAGCCTAGGGGAGTAATGTGAATTGAATAGTTGAGATGGCCTAGCAAAGCGAGTGACTGATGTTTATAGTTGTTTAGCGGAATCCAGCGCAGCGATATTGTATGGATGCTTTTGCGCTGAAAAGGTCAGGCATACTACAGAACAGTAAGCGCCCTTTCAGAAGATGCCGGAGAGATGCACTGGTGATGTAAGCTTTAAAGCAGGTGTGGAGGAAGTGACAACAACAAGGAAGCGAGGTCACTGCAGTTATTGCGGAGCATTCACCCGTCCTGGTAGAGCACTGCTCTACCTCTTTTGTCCTTACCTTTAAGAAAAAGGGGCAGAAGGTGGTCGGCTGGGTGTTAGCTAATGTAAGGGGCAAAGATGGGGGGGTTGCAGTGCAAGCTGCAATAAATGTCGGGGTTTTGTCTTTGTGAAACTAGAGTGCAAGGCAAAGAAGTGGCGAGTGTGCTAGCTGTAGCAGGGTGTGATGGTGTGCCGCACGAGTTGCGGTTTAGTGGACAGCAGGCTGCAAACATGCAGTGATACAGCTTGGGAACTGAAGTGCTCCAGTGTGTCCCTTAATTGGATTGTTGAAGTCTTCCGGCAGCTTGGGACACAAAGAGAATGTGTCAGGCATAAAAACAAAAACGTTGCCACCGAATCCCAAAGCTAAATTGAGGATTGTGGATAAATGGTTATCCAACTCCAACCTTCTGTGTAGGAAGAAACAGAATGGACGGCGTTGCAAAAACAAGGAAGCGGCTGGTGTAAGTCTCTTTGGGCAGGTCGGAAGTTGCTGTCTAAGGTTGACCAGATCAAATGATGTTTGCGGTTCCCTGAAGAATTACACATGGACGGATGGATGAGAAAGGCGAGAAGGACATAATTACCGGTCATTATTATTAGGGCCAGAGCGCTGACCAGCGCAAAGCCCTATTGCATCTGTAAACTGACATGCATGGGGGGGTGAGGGCCTGTTCACCGCTGCTTGCAGCTTTAATTATTATTATTATTATTAGTGCCTTTTAGTTGGAACGGTATTTCAGAAAGTGGGAAATGAAGGAGGATGGCTACTTGCGTTGGTATGTGGAGGGACTGAGGTCGAAGTCATTAGTATTGGAGCTGCAGTAGCACAGGATGATAGTGAATATAGTAGAATGAACGAATGATGAAACAAACAAACTAATGATGAAACAAACAAACTAATGAATGAACAAACAAACTAATGAATGAACAAACAAATGAATAAATTAATGAATAAACAAATTAATGAATGAACAAACGAACAAACGTAGTGTTCGTTGACGTAATCTGTGTCACAGCGGACTCGCGTGATGTTTTGCTGCAGTTCATGTAAAGTTGGAAGAGTGTGGACTTTCAGTCTGGGTGGTGAAAAGTGATGTTCAACGGGTTGAGTTCGGGCTTTGGGCGGGCAATGGTCCGGCCAGATATTTTCGAAGCTGGTTTCCGGTCGGAAAGTTGGCAGCGGATTTTGCGCCCGTTTGCATTCATTTCGGCGGCGGCCTTGGCTGCCGGACCTCAAGCAGGATGGAGAGGGGAGTGGCAGGGAGGAGTAGCGACTCTTCCCCTGGAGACGTAGAGAGGTAATTGCCTGATGACGGTGGCGCTGGCGGAGGAAAAGTGGCCGAAGGCTCCGGGAAGCTGGGATGACTGCCCGTGACTGTGGTATGTTCCAAATGAGATGAAAGGGGATAGAGCGGATAGGGGGTGACTTAAGTAGTGCTTGTGCGGAAATTGAGAAGGTAAGGCGTGGTCTCTGTTCCTGAACTTTGTTATAAAACTTCATAAGCAATTCAATTTGAATTTGATAATAAAGGTCAGGTCCTTTAAATGACGTCTTTAGCTAAGAAAAATATATACTATACTTTACATTAGCATTGTTACACTAGTTTAGTTTGTTTTCCTTTTAATACAATAGTTGAAATTGTAAAACACAAATCTTATGCTTCTAATGGGTTAAATGCAGAGATTGAATTTTACTGTCCAACTGTATGTGTGACAAATAAAGTACCTTCACCTTTATCTTTCAAAGAATGACTTGTTCAACATGAAGCATAATTTTCTTTGTTGTAATAATTTTAACAATATACTATAAAAAACAACAACAATAAATTATTGGTTCCATCTTATAAATTGTACCTGGATTTATGTTGTTGCTCAAAAACGTTTTAATTGTTCAGTTGTTTGATAAGATATTAGCTCTTTGACAAGAGGAAATTTATCGCCATATCACATTTTTCCAATCTTCAGCTAAAGATATGTGGAAGGGCATTTTGTTTGATGTTTTGTATATAAGGGCTGGACTCAGCCACTGGAACTTCACTTGAGTCCAACAGATCAAGTAATCAGCATGATGAAGTGGCTCGTGGTCCTGTCAGCCCTTGTGGCTTTCTCCGAATGCCTCCACAGGTAAGTCTGACCTGGCTGCTTGAAAAACAACTTGTTGCTTGATTTATTTGACATTTTTTATTCTGAATAGACTGAATAGTCTCTGTATGGTTTTACTGGGGGAAAAGGGCCATCTTGCTGCATGTTGCAATATTTTGCTAATTCATTATTCACATTTCTGTTTGCAGGATGCCCCTGATCAAGGGAAAGTCTGCCAGGGAATACCTGGAGGAGAGAGGAATGTGGGAGCAGGTCAGGGAGCAGTTCCCATACCGTCCAAAGGCCAAGTTCGTCGAGAAGAGTACTCAGTCAATGACCAACGATGCTGACGTAAGTCCAGACTACAGAGACTTGATTCAAAACTGTTTTCCTGAATGACACACTTGTATATCACATAATGCAAAACCAGCAGGTAGTTGATTTTATGATGTAAAAACTCTTATATCCAGTTCATAGATCCTGTTAAACTCATAAACACAAAATACATCCACACATTTCAGTCAGATTTGAGTAAACCTGTCTTTGTGTTCCTTCCATGTAGCTGTTCTACTATGGCGTGGTCTCTATTGGTACCCCTCCTCAGTCCTTCACGGTTATCTTTGACACCGGCTCCTCTAACCTGTGGGTCCCTTCAATCTGGTGCACCAGCCCGGCCTGTCGTGAGTACCACTAATATTGCTTTTAACATTTAGATTGTGATTTACACTGTGGTATAAAGTAACTCACTATATTTACTCAAGTAGTCTCAAGTCTCAAGTAGTAATTCTACATTTATTTGACAGGTATAATTTACCATTAACATTGTACACATTATCTTGTGAAATATAAAGCATGAATTAAATGTAATGCATATTTTTTATAGATTCAATTAAAGAAGTAATAACATTTTGAACAGCTATAACATTTGAATGCTCCTTAATATTAACATATTAATACATCAGCGTTATAATGACTGATATGGGACCATTCTACACAATGAGTAAACTTACAGTAGTACATTTTACTGCTAGTGATTTTGTACTCCTACTTACTACTGTGAGGTAATTTCATTGGAGCACCTTTACTATGTGGTATTACTTCTTTATACTTATGTAAAATATCTAAATACTTACAGTCTATAACAGTTTATTAAGGCTAGTGGTGGGACAACACTAAGTGCAGTTACTCCATAATGCAGAAGGTACAGGTTTCTTGACATGATCATGAAATATACATGTGAGAGAGATGTTATTCCTTTGCAGAGAACCACCAGAAATTCGACCCTTACAAGTCCTCTACCTTTGTTTGGAATGGCCAGCCTCTGTCCATCTATTACGGCACTGGCAGCATGACCGGAAGTCTGGCCAGTGACACTGTCGAGGTAATCAAAAACCTACCGGAACAAACATATCTCCATGGTCAGTTGAGTTGTGACTGACAGCTGTCTTGTGTTTCCAGGTTGGTGGTCTGTCTGTGACCAAACAGGTGTTCGGCGTTAGCCAAACAGAGGCTCCATTCATGACTTACATGCCAGCTGATGGTATCCTGGGACTGGCCTTCCAGTCTCTTGCTGCTGACAATGTTGTGCCTGTCTTTTACAACATGGTCAGTCAGGGACTGTTGCCTCAGCCCATGTTCTCCGTCTACCTGAGCCGGTACTGAAACAGGATAGAAATAGGACTGTGTGAATGTGTGGTTTTTCCATTTCTGATTTTTACATATGATATATGTATTTTCTTTCTCTCTCCCTTAGCAACAGTGATCAGGGCAGCGAGGTGGTCTTTGGAGGTGTTGACTATAGCCACTTCACTGGCCAAATCACCTGGATCCCTCTGACCTCTGCTACCTACTGGCAGATTAAAATGGACAGGTACAGAAAAATGCATCTAAAATCAGCAAAATGACACACAAACCACAAACATAAGTTGCACAAAGGCTCCTAGCTTTACTGTAATTCAACTTCTACTCCTCCTCCTCACAGTGTTACCATCAATGGACAGGTTGTTGCCTGCTCTGGTGGCTGCCAGGCCATCATTGACACTGGCACCTCCCTGATTGTTGGCCCAACCAGTGACATCAGCAACATGAATTCCCGGGTTGGAGCTTCACCCGGCCAGTATGGAAAAGTGAGTCATACCATAGCATCTGACTTAGATTTTCCCTGTTTTCCACACCCACAGTAAACAGAACTTTGAAGCTCTGACGTCAAATTGTCTCAAATAAAAACAATTAAGTATGACTTGGTTACTTACTTAAGGTGGAAAGCAGTAAAATACCAATAAATACATGCTGCTACACAATCTGTGTGATGTTCCTCTCATAGGCTATAGTGAACTGCCAGAACATCCAGACTATGCCTGATATCACCTTCACTCTCAATGGTCATGCCTTCTCCGTCCCTGCATCTGCCTACGTCACTCAGGTCAGTTAGACCCCTGCCAGCCAGTGCAACAGACCAGTATCTGTTGATTTTAAATGTGCATTATGAAGATTATGTGGACAAAATAAATCTACATTCTTGTGTGTCTCCACAGAGCTCCTCCAGTTGCTGGACTGGCTTTGCCCCGGAGGGCACTGACCAGCTCTGGATCCTGGGAGATGTCTTCATCAGGGAATACTACACCATCTTTGATACTCAGGTCCAGAGTATTGGTCTGGCACAGTCTGTGTAATCAAATGAAACACCTGATGGATAATCTTTATTTCCCTGTAGGTGCTTGTCTGATTGAAAAATTAACACACAAAATTTAAAAAAAGATACAATGTAGATGTGAACATGTTTCAACTGCATTATCAATAAACGATTATAGCATTATATTTGTGTCTTAAATTTTGTGTTACAATGTCACACTGAAATGTCACAGGCAAAAGAATCAATCCACCCTTTCCATACATGTTCTTGAGAGAAACTTGACCCTTTATGGAGGATAGAAAAAGGATCACCAACCGCTTTTTGTGAACAGGCCGAGAATAGACAATCGAGCTGCTCTGAGAGTCGCAGAGGATCTCTGAGGCTGTGATCGAGAAGAAACTGATAAGGACAAACATTGATATAACAAACGATGACGTGATCTGACAACTCTGCTGCTGCTATCTCATCCCGTGAATAGGACCACCTTGTTGAAAAGTCTCAAACTGAGATAAAGTGGAAACCAACACACAATACAAATCTTATAATCTTTTTGAGTTCATTTATTTAATGCCATTCATTCTTCGGCTGCTGCTATCTCATCCCGTGAATAGGACCACCTTGTTGAAAAGTCTCAAACTGAGATAAAGTGGAAACCAACACACAATACAAATCTTATAATCTTTTTGAGTTCATTTATTTAATGCCATTCATTCTTTCAACCCTAACCCTAACCCTAACCCAGAGACCAAATGATAGTTACATCAAAGCAGTGAGGGCCAAGATATGCTAATATTTAGTTCCTAGTATGGGTCAAGCTCCAAAAACAGTAAACTGACATTTATGTGTAAAATCTATCGATTTCCCTTTAAAAGGGAATTCAGAAACTAATTACACTTTGATTGGTGGTTTGCCAGTGTGGAGTTCTCCACCATCCCAGCATGCTTTGTGCTCCAGATTGAAGACTGTGATAACTTTGTCAAACAACTAATAAAAGAGTGTGGCGGTAGATACCAGGTCTTCAACAACAAAGATCACACAAACCGCACACAAGTCAGAGAGCTGCTGACTAAGATTGAGAACATGCTGAAACAAAATGGCTGCAGCTGCTACAACACTGAGATGTTCCAACTGGCTTAAAAAGCACTTCAAAGAGAAGTGCAGATAAATGAAAGAAAATGTGAAGAACTGCAGAAAAAAATATCTGAATTGGAGAGATCTAAACAACAAGGTGAACAAAGTAATCTGCAAATGGAGGAGCAAATAAACAGACTGAGAGAAGAACTGGAAGATGTGAAGAAAAAACGTGTTAACAAAAACAAATGCAACATCTTGTGATGAGTGGGACAACCACTATAAATGACAACTGACTGATACAAATTTAGTAATCAGATCATATATCACTTTGATTTGATATGATGACATTTATTAGTCATTATTATTTAATCCTGAGGGGAATTTGTGAGAATTACAGCAAATAAAGACGTGTGTTTTGTTTAAATTGTGAATTTTTGCTCTTGAAGTCTTTTTTGCATCCTTTTTCTTTGTGTATTAGTTTGTTATAAATACCATTTTGCATGAACACCCCTTAATTTTTCAGGTGACATTTTGTGTTATGTATGATTTTATGATGATTTTATGACAATTCTCTTTGTATTTCCCACAACAGTGTATTATTCAGTGTGTACATTGCAAGTTTTTAGTTTTTACCTGCTGTCATATTGTAGCTTGTGTTCCTGCTATATAATCAGTCATTTCAAGCTGTGGATGGTTTATTGTTAGGGGGCTCCACTATGATCCATTTAACCTCTGAGTTTTACACTGTTGTGTCCAGTAGGTGGAGCTCTAACATCAGTGATTGAAGTGAAGTCTGTTTTTCAGCTTCTCTACTGCAGATCTGATTGTATCTGACTAGGCTACGTTCACACTGCAGGCCTTCATGCTCTAATCTTATTTTTTGTTTGTCTGTTCATATTACACTTTTAAATGTGGCCTCCTGAAGTGAGTCGCATGCTCAGTTGATCATTAATGACGCCACGCACAGAGCGGTGTTTACGGAAGGGAACATGGCAACAGCAACAGCTGGTGAAATTACTGGTAGTCTCATTTATGGTCTAATGTTAAAAACAGTGTGTAGCGGCAGCAGGCAAATTTGTGATGTTAAAAGGGAGGAAGAGGAGAAAGAAAATTAATACTTTAATGATGTCTTTATGCGGTGCATTACCTGTGTGTTGCTGTGTGTTGCTCCAGTCACCATGGTAACTGACTCTGTGAGTGTAACCTGCTCGCTGGAAGGTTTTCTATAAGAAACCCTGACCGTTTCTTCACAATCCGATAAATATCAAGGCAGAATTACTAATTCACAATGCCTTAAATGTCGGGAGATGCATTCAGGGCTCAATTGGATGTGCTTTCATTCCGAGATTAATATCTGTTCATTTAAACAGCGTTTATAACAGCGTTACTTTTTTCAGTAACGGGTAATGTAACTAATTACTATTTCCATCGTTACAACGCTGTTACGTTACTTAATTAAATGAGGCACGTTACAAATTGAAGCTAATCTACTCAGTGAACCTGTTCTCATCCAACTTTGCTCTCAGCCACAAAAGCTGCAAAGCCGTTTTTTTTTTGAAGAGGGGAACGGAAGACGGGAGGGGCGGGACAACCGTGATGATGATTGGTTAAGGCAGAGTAAGATTTCATGGTAAGCCAATCAGAGGCAGTGTTTACACATGCACACATGCACACAGCAGCCTCACACAAACAAACTAGCAGAAGCTGCAGCAATGGCGAGTTCGGAGGAAAAGGTTGTGTTTTTAAACTGGAAGTACAGACACTACTTTAATCTCCTTGAGGTAAAAGGCAGGACCATATATGTGAAATGTACATTATGTATCAGAGCATCCGTTACAAGCAACTCTAACCTAATGAAGCATCTCTCAACGGCACACGCCACTACAAAACGTGTGGCCAAAAACACAGACATATTTATACTTTTTACAAAAAAATTATTATTTTTTTTTAAAGTAACGCAATAGTTACTTTCCCTGGTAACTAGTTACTTTTATAATGGAATAATTCAGTTACTAACTCAGTTACTTTTTGGGAGAAGTAACTGTAACTATAACTAATTACTTTTTAAAAGTAACGTGCCCAACACTGGTTAGAACGCTATCACTGTTCATTACACTCAATTATTTCTTAACATTCTCCGGCCATATCTGCCTTCTTATTAATCTTATTTTTAGGAAGTATTTTATTGTACACATCGTCACATTTTAGTCTTAAAATCAATGACTCCAATATGTATAATAAGTACAATGTGTACACAATATGTATAATAAGTAAAATAGTGTAAAATGTTAATCTACTAAGCAGGATATTAGATGAGAGGTCATATGTGTTAAACAGCTTTCTGTTGGGGGTTTAAATTACTACATGTTGAAATACACACACAATTAATATTTACTTTGTTTAATAGCCTACATCAACTATGAATAAAATCAAAGCGAGGTACAGTCATGGCCCAGCAAAATGTGCCTTACTTTTCTGAATTATGTTTTTTTATTTCATTTTTAGCTGCTTCAAAATACATTACACCACTTTTCCACCTGTATGCTACAATTTTAAGTGAGGTAAGTTAAGTCAGTGGAGTGGTGCATTAAAACTTAAGCACTGACTCGGGCAGCAGCTGCTTCTCTCTCCTTAACATCTGCAGCTGTGTTACTTTTTGTGAAATAGGTATATGTTCATATTCGCCACAGGCCTGCAGGGGGAGCTCCAGTTACAGTGAGGTGACCTAACTCAAGCTTGTTTTCTCAGTAGTTGCCATGGTGAATTAAGGTATTGGGGCTCCATTGATGATGGCTTTTTATAGCTATAGTACTTTATGATTTTATGTTCTTGATATTCTGTTTGGTTTTTTGGGTTTTTTTTTCAATGATGCTGCTCCTCATGCTTTTTAAATTGCCCCTCAGGAACAAATAAAGTGTTTTGAATTGAACTGAATAGCAGTTGTGTATACCAAACTCAAGATGAACATACTCAGAGTTGATTGAACTAATTCAGATCAGCTGTTCTGGAACCGGATACTCAGAGTTTTCCATCCCAGAGTAAGTCAACTCAGAGGTTGTTGAACCTCCTACCTAGAATACCTGTCCACAAATTTGATAAAATTGAAAAATTAACCCCAAAACTGCCAAAATGTGTTCTCTAGTGCCACCTTGAAACACTTAGTCAGCCACTACGCCTGATAGGAATGTAAAAGATCAAACCAAAACCCCTGACCTGAAATCCAACAGGAAGTGCGCAATTTGCCCTTAAATGTATGATTATTGCCAGGCCTTTCAAAATATATACATTATTCCTGCATACTTTCAGCTACAGACTCCATTCAAAAGTCAAAATGTTGCCACAAGTCTCATCTATAGATGTGTGTAATTTGGTCTGGCTATGTTTTATACCATGTGCACCCTATTCCTTTCCCATTCAATCCTGCCTCTGCTGCTCTGTTCTTATGCTGCCCGCTCGTTAACTACCATGGCAATGACTGTGTGAGTGTGTGTGTTTGTATATGTGTTAGTGTGTGTGTAATGTATATCTACTTATTACAGTGTCCAAAAAATGCCCAGGTCTGAAGGCCCTAACAGAAACCTTTCAGCTTCGCCAAAGGCCAATGTGCGCAAGTGTGCAAAGTCCTGCCCAACACTGCTTGCAGCGTTAATTTTTAATAAAACTGATAAAACAGCAATGTGACATCACACTTCTGTGCACAAGATGGTATGAAAGAAAACAAGGCATGACTGTTTCTTGGCTGCACAGACATTTTCTGCTTTACCGTTGTAGATTATACATATTTTATTTTGTGTGAAAATAAGGCAGTTGTAATGAGAGGCATTTGTCTTCCTTTGGTGTCTTTGTACCTATAATATATTAGATAGATAGATTCCTTTATGTGATTATATAGAATACAATGAAATTCAAAACCAAAGGCAGAGAACGGAGCTCAATTAAACCTTCTGTTTTACAGAAGCCAAAACCAAGTGGCTCAAACTAAAATGATAAAATGTCCTTTAAAAATATAATACAGTAAATCAACAGATATATTCAAATACAATTCTTAGTTGACAATGGCTTGTGTCAATTACTCCAGTTAAAAATATGCAAGAAACTATGCTTAAAGTATTTTAAAAGTATTTTTAGCAAGTGTACACTCCAACACATTCATATCCGCCCACCACTCACATACGTACATACTGAGTTATACCAGGTGATAACAGTAGTGCCAAGAACAAAATAAAAAATGTGTGCAAAGTGGCAAACTACATTTACAAGTTGTTTAGTGTGTGCAAAGTTACATTTATATTATGAACTGTTACATCTGTTAGTATTACTCTGTATTTTCTAGAAAACATTCACTAACAAAAACACATTTTTTAAAATTAGAAAATAGAAATCTGTAGTGTGTTTTACACGACCTTTAAATTCTGGAAGCATTTTGTTATTTCTTTACTCTGTCTTTGTTTTGTGTATTGCTATCAGATAACCTGGTTGCAAGTGACCTCAGTTCACACTGGAAAAACCTGTGGAAAGTTTCCATGTCAATGATAAAGAGAAAATATATCAAATCTTCAGATCTGCATATCAGCATGCACTTATCTTATTAAGTAATTAAATTTGAATTTGATAACAAAGGTCAGGTCCTTTAAATGACTTCTTGAGCTAAGAAAAATATTTTCTATACTGCACATTAGCTTTGTTACACTAGTTTAGGGGAGAACGGGGTTGGTAGTGACACTTTTTACTTCCTCATAAACCATAAACTGAATAATTCATTTGTAATGGAAGCCTAAAGTGTCAGCTGGGAATAGAGAGGTCTTACTTTCTTCAGCTGATTCTGTTATAAAGATATGGACTGTCAAATATGTCTTGTGCACTTGTGACAACCAACCTCACGATGGGGATGGTTGTCACACATTGTGGGGATGGTTGTCCCTGTGTTATTTTAAGGGGGAAAAATAAAAAATGTATAGTCTTAAAAAAATATTTAAAATGTTTAGTTTCATTGAAATACAACAACCTAACAATCTCCTGCACCAAGAGAACATAAACAGGAAAAATCGTTCCGTTAAGTTCCTTTTTTGTCCTTATATGATAATATTGTTCATTTTCACCTGCTCTGAGCTTCACATCTGAAGGAGTCTGACCCTTTTTGTCTTCCTGACAAAGTTCCTGGTCATTTTGCTATCTTAAAAGACAGATAGAACTAGATATATAACACTATATATGTATATATACCAACATGTGACAACCAACCCCAAAGAGAATGTGACAAGCTTCCCCAACTGGGATTTTTTGTTACCAGCAAAGCTAACAACCACATTTTGGCGTAGCTAAGAAAACCTGCCTAACTATCACTCTCTCTTCATACTTTTAATGGTAATGATTGTTTTATGATAAACTCATTGTGTAAAAGCCCAGAAGAGAAATACTGAAGAGTTGGATATTTACATTTTCACATGAAAACACTAAACGTCTACTCACCTCAATGTCAAGCAGTTTACTCCAGAAATGACCTCTGAACTAACATCTCACCTAAATTATGTAACGGTCAGTACCACAACTATTTAACAGAGCCCTCTAGGGCCTGAGATCTGATTAATATGACAACCAACCCCATTCTCCCCTACTTGATGGATTTCCTTTTAATACAATAGTTGAAATAGTAAAACACAAATCTTATGCTCCTAATGGGTTAAATGCAGACATTGAATTTTACTGTCCAACTCTATGTAATAAAGTACCTTCACCTTTGTCTTTCAAAGAATGACTTCTTTAGCATCAAGTCTGATTTTCTTTGTTTTAATAGTTTTAACAATATACTATAAAAAACAACAGTAATAAATTATTGGTTCCATCTTATAAATTGTACCTGGATTTATGTTGTTGTTCAACAACGTTTGATGATTCTGGAAAAGTTTTCATTGTTCAGTTGTTTGATACGATATTTGCTCTTAGACAAGAGGCAATTTATCACCATATCACATTTTTCCAATCTCCAGCTAAAGATATGTGGAGGGGTATTTTGTTTGATGTTTTGTATATAAGGGCAGGACTCTACCACTGGAACTTCACCTGAGTCCAACAGATCAAGTAATCAGCATGATGAAGTGGCTCGTGGTCCTGTCAGCCCTTGTGGCTTTCTCCGAATGCCTCCACAGGTAAGTCTGACCTGGCTGCTTGAAAAACAACTGGTTGCTTGATTTATTTGAATTTTTTTATTCTAAATAGTCTTAATAGTCTCTTTATGGTTTTACTGAGGGAAAAGGGCCATCTTGCTGCATGTTGCAATATTTTGTTAATTCATTATTCACATTTCTGTTTGCAGGATGCCCCTGATCAAGGGAAAGTCTGCCAGGGAATACCTGGAGGAGAGAGGAATGTGGGAGCAGGTCAGGCAGCAGTTCCCATACCGTCCAATGGCCAAGTTCGTCCAAACTGGTACTCAGTCAATGACCAACGATGCTGACGTAAGTCCAGACTACAGAGACTTGATTCATAACTGTTTTCCTGAATGACACACTTGTATATCACATAATGCAAAACCAGCAGGTAGTTGATTTTAGGATGTAAAGACTCTTATATCCAGTTCATAGCTCCTGTAAAACTCATAAACACAAAATACATCCACACATTTCAGTCAGATTTGAGTAAACCTGCCTTTGTGTTGCTTCCATGTAGCTGTTCTACTATGGCGTGATCTCTATCGGTACCCCTCCTCAGTCCTTCACGGTTATCTTTGACACCGGCTCCTCTAACCTGTGGATCCCTTCAATCTGGTGCTCCAGCCCGGCCTGTCGTGAGTACCACTAATATTGCTAACATTTAGATTGTGATTTACACTGTGGTAGAAAGTAACTCATTATATTTACTCAAATACTCTATATTAGTACAAATTTGTTTAGTTTAACAATATACTTCTATAAATAACTTGTAATTCTACATTTATTTGACAGGTATAATTTACCATTAACATTGTACACATTGTCTTGTGAAATATAAAGCATGAATTAAATGTAATGCATATTTTTTTATAGATTCAATTAAAGAAATAATAACATTTTGAACAGTTGTAACATTTAAATGCTCCTTACATATTAATGCATCAGTGTTATAATGACTGCTATGGGACCATTCTACACGATGAGTAAACTTACCTTAAAGTACATTTTACTGCTAGTGATTCTGTACTCCTACTTACTACTGTGAGGTAATTTGATTGGAGCATCTTTACTATGTGGTATTACTTCTTTATACTTATGTAAAATATCTAAATACTTGCAGTCTATAACAGTTTATTTAGGCTAGTGGTGGGACAACACTAAGTGCAGTTACTCCATAATACAGAAGGTCCAAGTTTCTTGACATGGTCATAAAATACATGTTATTCCTTGGCAGAGAACCACCAGAAATACGACCCTTACAAGTCCTCTACCTTTGTTTGGAATGGCGAGGCTCTGTCCATCTATTACGGCACTGGCAGCATGACCGGAAAACTGGCCAGTGACACTGTTGAGGTAATCAAAACCCCCAGAACAAAATCTGTCCATGGTCAGTTGAGCTGTGACTGACAGCTGTCTTGTGTTTCCAGGTTGGTGGAATCTCTGTGACCAAACAGGTGTTCGGCGTTAGTGAAACAGAGGCTCCATTCATGACTTACATGCCAGCTGATGGTATCCTGGGACTGGCCTTCCAGTCTATTGCCTCTGATAATGTTGTGCCTGTCTTTTACAACATGGTCAGTGAGGGACTTGTGCCTCAGCCCATGTTCTCCGTCTACCTGAGCCGGTACTGAAACAGGATAGGAATCTGACTGTGTGAATGTGTGGTTTTCTTATTTTTACATATGACATTTGTTTTTTCTTTCTCTCTCCCTTAGCAACAGTGATCAGGGTAGCGAGGTGGTCTTTGGTGGTGTTGACCCAAGCCACTACACTGGACAAATCACCTGGATCCCTCTGACCTCTGCTTCCTACTGGCAGATTAAAATGGACAGGTACAGAAAAATGCATCTAAAATCATCAAAATGGCACACAAACCACAAACATAAGTTGCACAAAGGCTCCTGGCTTTATTGTAATTCACCTTCTACTCTTCCTCCTCAGTGTTACCATCAATGGACAGGTTGTTGCCTGCTCTGGTGGCTGCCAGACCATCATTGACACTGGCACCTCCCTGATTGTTGGCCCTAGCAGCGACATCAGCAACATGAATTCCCGGGTTGGAGCCTCAACCAACCAGTATGGAGAAGTGAGTCATACCATAGCATCTGACATAGATTTTCCATGTTTTCCACACCCACAGTAAACAGAACTGTGAAGCTCTGACGTCAAATCGTCTCAAATAAAAACAATTAAGTATGACTTGGTTACTTACTTAAGGTGGAAAGCAGTAAAATACCAATAAATATATGCTGCTACACAGTCTGTGCGATGTTCCTCTCACAGGCTACAGTGAACTGCCAGAACATCCAGACCATGCCTGATATCACCTTCACTCTCAATGGTCATGCCTTCACCGTCCCTGCATCTGCCTATGTCTCTCAGGTCAGTTGAACCCCTGCCAGCCACTGCAACAGACCAATATCTGTTGATTTTAAATGTGCATTATGAAGATTATGTGGACAAAATAAATCTACATTCTTGTGTGTCTCCACAGAGCTCCTCCGTTTGCAAGACCGGCTTTAGCCAGGAGGGCACTGACCAGCTCTGGATCCTGGGAGATGTCTTCATCAGGGAATACTACGCAGTCTTTGATACTCAGAACAAGATGGTTGGTCTGGCACAGTCTGTGTAATCAAATGAAACACCTGATGGATCATCTGTAAATGTGTATTTCCCTGTAGGTGCTTGTCTGATTATATTAACACACAAAATTAAAAAAAAATGTAGATGTGAACATCATTCAACTGCATTATCAATAAAAGATTATAGCATTATATTTGTGTCTGTCTCCGTCTGACTAGTGACTACATCCAAGATCACTGAGTGTCTATAGAAACATCTTAAATTTTGTGTTACAGTGTTACACTGAAATGTCACAGGCAAAAAAATCAGTCCACCCTATCCATTAATTTGCTCTTGAGAGAAATTTGACCCTTTACAGAGGATAGAAAAAGGATCACCAACAGCTTTTTGTGACCAGGCACAGAATAGACAATTGAGCTGTTCTGAGAGTAGTGGAGGATCACTGAGGCTGTGATAGAGAAGAAGCCGATAAGGACAAACATTGCTATAACAAACTATGACATGATCTGACAACTCTGCTGCTGCTATCTCACCTTGTGTGAACTGCCGGGGGAACTGACATTTTGAGCGGACCAATCACAGCCCTTGCGGTCCGCGTGCACGTCAGGCTACGGCGTAGGGGTTTGCGTTGACGCAGAAGGCTACACGTAGCGACGCCATCGACATGACGCAGAAGTATAAATCACTTTGACAGGTGATACTTGGTAGGGGGTGGGGTTTCAGCAAACTCAGCAGGCACGCCCACAGTGTTGGGGAGCAGAGAAGGAGGCGATTTTTCTAATCATTCAATTTGGCAGGGTGGTTAACAACACACTTTTCTGTGGTATGTCAAACTCAGAACACATATTTATTCTTACTTTACACTGACTTTAATGTTATGGATGAGATTATGTGCTGCTTGCTTAAACAATTATATTTGGTGTGCATCAGCATTTTCAGGGTAAGCTACCAAATAGCTTTTAATTCACATTAACATCAAAATAACTTTCAAACTTGGAATTTAACACAATTCAGAATTCAGTTTTACCTGTAGACAAACATATGTTGCCCATTTGTTGTTGCTACACTTTCTTGTACATATTAGTGACATGTTAATGTTTAATTATCTTTGTTCAGCTTTGAAAGTACATACTAGACAATGTACGTGTAAATATACTCGGCCACTAAAGCTGATTCTGAAATTAAATGTTTTTCGGAAGACAACTCTAAAATTTGCATGTGAAAGCATTCTGAAACACAACCCGGGAGCATCTTATCATTAACATGCTATACTAATGCAGATTTAAGATTTGTTCAATTTATAAAATTGCTCAAAGTTTATTTTCATCTGATAGTTTTAATAGTAAAGTGAGAGGAAACTAATGAAAACTTGTGGTATGCCTCAGAGAAAACGGTACATGCAAATGGTCTCACATAGTGTGAATTGGGTAAACAGACTATAAACAGTTTAGCCGGGAACTGGAAATAAAACTAGTTAAGTGCAATCAGTTTCATAAAAGAGCCTACCTGTGACAGCAGAGTGGGAAGCAGCCTCCAGATCTTCAGGATTCACTATTTGTTGCTCTGAGCTGACAGGCAGGTACTGAATCTGACCGTCATGGCTTACAGCTATCTAAACACAATAAGAACAAAAGTAATGAGCTTTATCAAAACCTGTCCATTCTCTAACTGTTGACACTTTTAGGCCTCTCTGCCTCACCTGCTGCTCCTGCAAAAAGGCCCCTTCATGCTCACACTGGATGATCTGTCCATCTGGCATCTGACAAACAGAACAATTGACAGAAGATATGTACATCTTTATATAGAATTTATATAATACATGCAATGATATGTCTCCCAAGGGAACATAACAGCAGTGCATGAAACGCAGATTAAATCCATGTGAGGTTTATCAAATGGAACTGCATGTGTGACTTGGTGTGGAGCTGTCCATGCTCTTCTGAAGTTTTGATTCCTCTTTCTGGTTTTGTCTGTTGTTTTCCACTGCTGAGCTGCCATTTCGTTGTGGACCTCAGAATGTTGTCTGATATTAGATATACATAACCAGGGGCCACATGTTGGTTACGGGCAAATGTCTGAAATGGTTAATTGGAAAGTATGCGTACCTGTAGCTGCAGGTGTCTCCAGTGATCTCTTCAGTCTCATTTGCTGCTGACTGTCCTCACGGCGCTCAGCTGAAAAGTAAATATTTCAAATGTGTTTTTTACGCTGTTGAGTCAATTATAATCCATGAGTGTAGTTGCATCAGATAGTTGTTTGAATGTGTATGTAAATGAGAATTATTAATGTTATTGCTGTAGGATGAATTAGGTAGATAGGTAGGTATTTTATTAGCATGGTAATGCTAGCAGGTAGGTAAGAAAGTGAAGCAGCAATATGTTTATGTTTATTTGTACATTAATTGAAATACATGCATATATAGGCATGAAACTGTTAATCAGAAGGTATGAGTACCTGTATCCTCCGGCGGCTTTGATGAACTCTGCTGTCTCATTCTGTGGCCATTGTCCTCACAGTGCACTGCTGAAAAGTCAAGACAGTTTGTTTAAATGAGATAATGCATGATGACAAACCACTGTTTAATAAAGTCGATATATATTGATAATGTGATTCCTGAAAAATGTTTATATAGGCTATGACGCACAGACTAAATTGAAATATAGTGGACCCAATGCATGAAAAGGTTTGGCTTTACATGCATAATCACATTGTGAAGTATGATCTAGTTAACCAGCTAATGAAAACAGTCATATGTTAAAAACAAAAATCTAAGTAATAATTTCTATAGTTTGGTAAGGATGGGTAATGATAGAGGAAAATGTGAATACTCATTACCTCAGAAAAATGTAATATTTTATGCAAGTATTGTCTGATATATATATATATATATATATATATATATATATATACCCTTGTTTTAACCGGTGTTACACCAAAATCTGTGACCATCAGAAATGGGGACCTGTGTTGCTGGTTTATCAACCCAAACTTCACCTTAACCTCAGTGGAGACCTTATGTCCCAACCTAATGTAATAGGTAGTTGAAAAGGATTGTTGATATATATACTTTATAGATATAGTGATTGTTTACTTTGCAGCTTGGCTGTTTAGTGGTAACTAACGTGAATGCAGCCTCTCGTAAAATATGAAGATCAACAATAATTGTACTTCCAGCATTATCCAACTACCAACAAAATACTACCGCCAGAAGTGTGTGTGTGTGTGTGTGTGTGTGTGTGTGTGTGAGTGAGTGAGTGAGTGAGAGAGAGAGAGAGAGAGAGTGTGTGTGTGTGTGTGTGTGTGTGTGTGTGTGTCCGCAGCGTGTGTATTCCTAGTAACAACATCAACAATCTTAGACCCTCATTCATAAATCAATGTTTTTGTTAGGCGAGTTATTATCTAACTCCGGAACAAAACGGATCTTAACCCTGATAAGAGGAACATAATGCATGAATTCATGTCGCAGAAGGATAATTACATGGTCGGAAGGCCGTATGGATGAGTAACTAACAAACTGTAGCTGTAGCATTAGCATTAGCTACTGTGTGGATTGTGTTTTGTGGTTTCTTACCTGACTTCTCTGTTTTCGCCACATTGCGTTAATGTCATGCGGCATCGCGAGTGTTTTCCAACAGTGGTGTGCTCTTGTTAGGCATGTTTAAAATGTTCGTGACCGTGGATAAATGTGTGTGACTGTGTGTAATATCTTGAGGTGGAAATAATAACCAGACGAAGACCAACTTGTGCCATGAGACTGCCATACCTTTACTGTGCAACATTAATAAGGGTCCCAGTGGAAACATAACACATACACCCAACATTGGAGTATAATTTATTTAAAACATTAAGTATGTTTATTCTTCCCTCCACATGTGGTCACAACTTCACCTATTAATTTAGATACAATGGTCTGCTTGCTTCCAACACCATTTTAACAATTTATTGATGTTTGATAATAATGTAGGGAATCGTTATTATTATACCTTTGTAATTTTAAATTAGATAATGCATGATGACACGTGTCTCAGCTGTACTGTCATTTTCACACAAATGAGATCAATTGTGACTTTGAGTAAATATCATAAATGTGTTGAGGCAGTGCTGCTGAGGTTTACTGCTGCTCACTGTTCTCTCTGCTGATGAAGGTTGTTTTCACCATTTGTAGGCTATATAGTTCAAAAACTGTTGCACCTATATATGTAGTTATTTATTTATTTACCACTTTAAAAGACAGGTTCATTTTTTTCATTGACACACTCAAGTCTGTCTTAAAGCAGCAGACAGGTTTCCATATTAGCAATGAAAGAGGTTTGCTTTGCTGTAGTAATTCCTCCTGTTCATACTGACAATTAAAACATCTCCTTCAAATGTGCTCTCAATAGAAGCGTGACACCTACAAATGTATGGTCACAATAATTAGGTTGAAATTGCTATTTTAAGTGATTTTTTGTATAAAATAATAATAATATTTACATGTATATTTATTACTGGGTTAAGCTTCATTTTGTAGAGTGTAGTTCTTCTGTTCTGCCACCAGAGGGAGAATGAGTTTAAGCTTCATTTTGTAGCATGTAGTTCTTCCGCCACCAGAGGAAGAATGAGTTTAAGCGTCATTTTGTAGCGTTGTAGTTCTTCTGTGCCGCCACCAGAGGGAGTATTAGTTTAAGCTTAATTTTGTAGCGTTGTAGTTCTTCTGTTCCGCCACCAGAGGGAGTATTAGTTTAAGCGTCATTTTGTACAGTGTAGTTCTTCTGTTCCGACACCAGAGGCTGTATTAGTTTAAGCGTCATTTTGTAGAGTGTAGTTCTTCTGTTCCGCCAGAGGGAGTATTCGTTTAAGCGTCGTTTTGTACAGTGTAGTTCTTCTGTTCCGCCACCAGAGGGAGGATTCGTTTAAGCTTAATTTTGTAGCATGTAGTTCTTCTATTCTGCCACCAGAGGGAGTATTAGTTTAAGCGTCATTTTGTACAGTGTAGTTCTTCTGTTCCGACACCAGAGGCTGTATTAGTTTAAGCGTCATTTTGTAGAGTGTAGTTCTTCTGTTCCGCCAGAGGGAGTATTCGTTTAAGCGTCGTTTTGTACAGTGTAGTTCTTCTGTTCCGCCACCAGAGGGAGTATTCGTTTAAGTTTAATTTTGTAGCATGTAGTTCTTCTATTCTGCCACCAGAGGGAGTATTAGTTTAATCATCATTTTGTAGAGTGTAGTTCTTCTGTTCCGCCACCAGAGGGAGAATGAGTTTAAGCTTTATTTTGTAGCATGTAGTTCTTCAGTTCCGCCATCAGAGGGAGTATTAGTTTAAGCATCATTTTGTAGAGTGTAGTTCTTCTGTTCCGCCACCAGAGGGAGTATTCGTTTAAGCTTTATTTTGTAGCCTGTATTTCTTCTGTTCCGCCACCAGAGGGAGAATGAGTTTAAGCTTTATTTTGTAGCATGTAGTTCTTCAGTTCCGCCATCAGAGGGAGTATTCGTTTAAACTTCATTTTGTAGCGTGTAGTTCTTCTGTTCCGCCACCAGAGAGAGTATTCGTTTAAGCTTAATTTTGTAGCGTGTAGTTCTTCTGTTCCGCCACCAGAGGGAGTATTCGTTTAAACTTAATTTTGTAGCGTGTAGTTCTTCTGTTCCGCCACCAGAGGGAGAATGAGTTTAAGCCAGTCTATGAGTTAGAACGACGGGCTACAAAATGAAGCTTCTGTTCCGCCACCAGAGGGAGTATTAGTTTAAACTTCATTTTGTAGGGTGTAGTTCTTCTGTTCCGCCACCAGATGGAGTATAGTCTCCTCAGACAGAGAGCAGCCTGCTGAATGAATACTAACGTCTCCTGACTCTGCTTTTCTTCTATAAAACAGGTTAGTAATGTGTGTAAACTTGTCACAGCTTATCGCTATAGGACATTTTAAGTCTCGCTGATGTGGTTCAGACCAAGTTTAGGGTAAAAAACTGTGTGTTAGAAACTTTGAATTTAAAAGGAGCGATATTAAGTTTTGCTAGCTCTTGTGATTAATGACACTAAATTGAGGCGTTACTATCATTTATTAATATTTTAGCTCCTGGATATCTGCCTTAAAACAACGGCTTAGCCGTGTGTTGGGTTTAAATTTAATGAACATAATGAAGTTTAATATCAAGGTAAAGCTAAGTGGTAAGTGTTATTTGCTCGTCCTTGTCAATGTTAATGCAGTAAAACAGTTAGATCTGTTCAAAGACTCTTTTACACCCGTGATTTAATTACTAATTCATTTCTACTATTCTGAGCACTTTAGGTCTTTCTCATCCATGTTGATTTAAACAGTGAAATTAAACATTCTTCTTTCTGAACAGTTAAACAATCTGTCACGACAAGGTGAATGTAACCTATTTTGATTTGTGCTATATGTTATAAGTGTGTTTGTTATATTTACAAGCTCATTTTTATATCCGCTTTTGTAGGTTATTTTCAATTTAGTTATAAATAATTGTCAAGCGTTATTCCATGTTAAAAAATCCCTCAAGTTGCCTTTTTTGTTTTTCACTTGCTACAGTGAAGAAATCCTTCAGATGCTCAGACGAACATTTGAACCTCTCTGTGTTTTACAGTGTTTAGACCAGCAGGTGGAGCTCTAACATCAATTATATAGACTTTACTGTGTCATTCAACTTTTATTACTATGTCTAAAATGAGAAGAGGAATTCCAGCTGGTGAGTAAAACTGAAAAAAGATAAATTACAAAGTAATTGTATTGTATTTTTGTTGATGGATCCATAAAGTAGATATTATAACTGCAGGTTACAGATTCACATGATTAAAACATTCTTGAAATGAGCTTATTTACTGTGATGACTGTGACAAATGTTGATTTGTTGTCATTTGGTTTTATTTATTTTTAAAGCTCTGCATAGACCAGGACCAGATTATATCTCTGAGCTCCTCTTCCCCTCACATCTGCTGACCAATCACTGCTCTTCATTCCACGCTCCCATCCAGAGGTGATAAGGTGTTTTTTATTGGCCCTAAACTGGTGAACAGTTTGCCTCTCATAGTTAGATCTGCCTCCTGCATTTATATCTTTAAAGTTCATCTTAACAGCAGCTCTTTTCTTCATCCTTTGAAGACATGACACATAATCTGTTTGTATTTATTTATATGTTCATGTGTTCTCTGTGCAGTGTTGTTGTGTTTTTAGAACTTTATAAACATTTATTCATTTTAGGTTCATGTTAAGTTCATTTTCCCTTAAACCTAATGTCATTTTTGTGTTTTGTATTTGTCATTCTCAGTGTGTGTAAAGCACTTGGGAGCAGAATGGTGGAAGGGGAATCATTTCTGGTAAGGTGTATACTTGACAACATGTAAGAGCTGAAGGTTCTTTAAATAACATCATTTTGTTGACTGTTATTATTGTGTCATTTGTTTTTATGTTGTTTGAAACTTTATGTTGCTGTCTGTTTAAGAAATATTTTAATCTCAACGTGGTTTACCTGGTGGATTAAAGGTTACTTCCTCAATTATGGGTCTAAATTATGTGTTTACTGTATTATGTGTTTTTCTGTTCTTTGTTTGAAACTTTATGTTACTGTCTATCTTGTCCAAGAAACTCTGGCTAGGTTTTTAAACTCAAAAGAGGTTTTCATGGTAAAATAAAGATTACTTAAAATAGTTAAATAATACTATTTGATAAAGTGTTTAATGTATTTTTGTAAAGAGGACTGCTTGTAATCTGAGCTGACTTGGAAACAAGATTCACACAGTTGTCAGTGTTCAGATCAGCAGGTTGTTCTGTCACAGAACCTGAGAACCAGACCAAAGAATAAGGCCCTCACAGTATGAAGCCTTTACTGTAACCATGGTAACAAAATTATTCTACAACTTTCTTTATTAAATTTTAACCCCTCCCAAGGGGTTGATGGATTAATCTAAGAGAGGATAGAGAAGAACTCACAATTTTTCCTCAAATTGTTGCTTTATTCATTGTGTATATTGTTAGTTCACCATCATTCTTAAATTCATTGTCTATTAGTATTTTATCTCCTTAAGCTTCTAAAAGTTATTAAAATGAAACTAAATGAGTCCTCTTTGATTACAGAGCAACATGTGACGAGGGGTCCCAGGTAGACTTTGATATATTTTATGGGGTCACAATCCAAACATGTTGGGAACCACTGAACTAATGGACTACGACGTCAGCATGAACTGCTACTCAGAGCACATTAATCATAATATCATTAACATTCAAGATTCTCTCCAGACATGCTGGAAGAGACATAAAAATATTCTTAATATAATCATTATGTGAGTTGGTTCAAACCTGACCGACCCTCTTAACCCACAGTGAACCAGTGGTGAGGCCTATGCTGGGTACTGGTCTGTTATTGGTCCAATGAAATCAGCTTCTTGTAGGTCAACACCTAAAATGTTTTAAATTTAACATCACATCACCTGGAAGCTGAGTTACAGGTTAAACATTTACTCACTAACTTTATCACTGATATCTGTACAGAGTCCTGCCCACACTGCTTGGAGATGGTTGAACCTTCATTTACGTTCACAGAGAAAGAAGCAGCAAACTCTGAATTCAGTGTGTGAACCCATGTTAGCAGAACATCATCACAGACCTGCAGCAAGGAAGACAGCAGCAGTCTCCTCAGGTAAGCTATATTTATTTATTTATTGGGATCATGTAATGTGTTAAACAGAAATGTTACCATTTAATGTACAGTAGAGTCTGCATGTTAAACTGTCTGAGAGAAATAACTGACAGCTATCACACACTGCAGGATATCTGATTCTATCCTTAAACCTCAATCTGAAAGAAAAACATTCAGTGAAGTGATTTTTTTTGGAAAAATCTTCTGTTTAAGTCTTCTGACAAAGTAATAATTTATCCGACATAGATAAACAAACAACCTTTGTTACAGACTATAGGGTATAAAGTCCAGAGTAAAGAGATTTACTCTCATTTTATTATAGTAATAATGATAACAGAAGTACAATGTTTTAAAAATAATAAAGTTTATAACTGTAGCTGCTGGCATTTACTCTAAAACATTTATATTCTGCCAGCAAAGGTTCAGTTGCGATTATAGTCTTGATTAACTATTCATTGTTTTTACGTATAGCTTTTAAAATAATTACGATATAATAATTCAAAGCGGAGCTAGGCCATGTAGGGATTTGAAAGTAATTAGTAGAATTGTAAATAATGGAATTGTAACTGATGGGGAGCCAGTGTAATTCTGCTTGGAACAAATCAATATGGTTTTCATTTGTGCATCGGTTTAGGGGCAGAGTGAATATCGGCAACACTGTAAAACACACAAATACAGAGAAAACTTCTATGTAGCTACTTTGGACAACAAAATCTGCTGCTACATTCACATGATTACTCTTCTCAGTGTAACATCCACTCACAGCTATAGACAAACACATGCAGCCATAAATATACTGTATGTATAATCTAAGGCACCAAACTTCCTTTGATTGTGACAGTAAATATGTAGAATAGAATAGTCTTTATTGTCATTGTACATGTAACCCTAACAAAATTGGAAACAATCCTCATTGATGTCCCAAGTTAAATTAAAAAAAAAAACCCCAATCTATCTATCTATCTATCTATCTATCTATCCATCTATCTATCTAAGAAATCTCTCAGTCTGTCTGTGGCACCCTCGCATGGTCAAGCCCTTTCCTTTGCTGGACTGATTAACAGGCCCCATAGGCGTCGTCTGAATGCAACACTGTTTGAGAAGTTAGTTGTGCTTAAAGGCATCAACTGAGGAGACACCACTAGCTAAGGTGGCTAAGGTTATACATACTCCTTTGCTCACACAAGGACAACACAAGGACTTGAGTTCACAAGCTTTGATAGCAACACTTGAGTTTGCAATTTTTTTTTTCATTTTTCTGTTTTACAGTTGGGGAAAGTATTTTGAAAATACAGTATTTTGTTTTGATACATTTTTTATGGTGGGTATTTGGTATTTTATTTGGAAATACATTTTGATGTATTTGTGCCCATCCCTGAGTATTGCACATGTAAAGTGTTATTGCAGCTGTACAAAATTCAAGTCAGTTATGGCATGGTTATGGTTTTGCCTAAGAACTGTTTTTAGTCAGTTAGTCTGTGTTTTTGTTGTCCTGTAACGTATGCCTGAGGGCAGCAGTTCAAACAGATTGTGTCCCTGGCAGGGTGGGTCTTTGAGGATGCTGTGGGCTTTTTGAGACAGCAGGAGCTATAGAGATCTTCCAGGGAGGGTAGAGAGCAGCTGATGATATAAATATAAATGATGCTACTATAATATCTTGAAAACATTTTGTCTAAGAAGAAAAAAATGTGCAAACATGTTTACCAGTTTTGTTTACTGGTTTTGTTTGCATTGCTGTGAAACTTATCATTCATGTATGTGTCTGTATACTGCTATAGTCAGAGCTTTTATGTGGGAATAATTTTCTAATTTTGCTTTTAGGTCTTAAAATCCAGTAAGTCAAAGTGTCTGAAGTAACAAATCAGCAGAAGGACACTAATGGCAGAGACTGCAGCATCTGGTGAGTGCACTCAAAGTTTATAATGTACAGTATGTTCTCTTAGTAAATGTGCTGATGTTGGGGCTTTGGTTACAGGTTTAGCTAATAGCAATAAGTAATGGTTATCAAACATAATGAGTAATTATAAAAATATATACATGCAATTCTTAATAGCAATTATTCCACCACCCTGGAAGACAGGGTTAACATAGCCAGTTGGTTCAGTCTTCAATTTACTGAGCTATCAATTTGGAACTCTGGTTAATACTTAACTTACTAACTAACAGGGAGAGATGCAGGGAGGGGCCCTTTAACCAACCAGTTTGTACCTTGTGTAGAGCACCTCAGTACATGATTTGATTTTTTTTAAATTAACGTGTCTGGCACCAGAAGTGCCCAGCCCATATGGGCTTACAAGACACCAAAACAAAAAAAGGAACAAACACTAACATGAAATGAAAATGAAAACCAGATAACAGACATTAAAGCAATTAAACATATAGACCGTCCTGATGCTTTTTCCAGACTTCAGATACATATTTAGCAAACTCAGTAAATATTGGAGTTCTCAGTTCATCATACAAGGGACAGTATAAAAGAAAATGTGATTCATTTTCAGCTTCATTGAGTTCACATAATTCACATAACCTTTCATCTTCCAACATATTTTTAAATCTATTGACTTCAAGGTTCAGAGGAAGGATTCCTGTTCTCAGCTGAGCCACTAAGGACCTTTGATTTCTTGTTAGGTTTGCTTTAACATAAGGTTCAGGGTTAGGGTTAGGGTTAGGGTTAGAAAAAATATTAATTTACAAAAATAAACCATTATTATTATTTATTTTTTATTTATTGTTCCAACAGCTCAGGTTGATTGAACAACAGAAAATACCTCTTTTGTGTAGCATACATGTGTACGCTATTTTGTTAAAGCTATCAGACATTAACTATTAATTAATTAGTTTTCTTTAAATTATTATTTATAATTTAATATTACTTTAACAACTCAGGGACGTCCAAGCAGCAACATGTTGTTTGAGCACTTTTTTTGCACTGTCAATTTGAAATAATGTTTTGTTTTTGAATGAAGGTGTGGGAATTCTTTTTTTAATATCCGATTCATCGAAAATAATCCACTGAACAATCAATTATCTCAACTCTCAACTCAACTTTATTTATATAGAACTTTAAAACAACCACAGCTGAAACAAAGTGCTGTACATAAATAGATAAAACAACACAGGAACATAAAACAATTAACAGGAAATAAATACTAAAATAATTGTTTATTGTTTTTAAAACAAATTAAAAACAATAAAACAATAATTAAAAAAACAAACCATAAAACACTAAAACAGGAGCAGAGTCTCATGCACGGTTGAAAAGCCAAGGAATAAAAATGGGTTTTAAGACGAGTTTTAAAAATGGACAGTGAGGAGGCTTGTCTAATATTTAAAGGAAGCTCGTTCCATAATTTAGGAGCAGCAACAGAGAATGCCCTATCCCCTCTGAGCTATTATTATTATCAAAATAATAATAATAAAATAGTTGCAGCCCTATTATTTTTCAAAATTTGCTTCCGGGGGAGCATACCACCAGACCCCCCTAGTGTTGCTAGGTTACCGTCACACAGCACCACTGCTACAAAATCCCTTATGCCATACAGGTACTGAATGTAAATTGAGTGCATTATGCAGTAGAAGAAGAATGATCATTTGATCATTCACTGATACTGATATCAACACCCAGAGAGGAGGGTTCAGATGCCATAGACTGTACATCCTTACAGGACCTGATGAGAAAATGTAGTGTATTTAATGTTTAAATATCTTGAAATTCCAGAGTTGTTAACAAAGGTGAATGAAATTGTGGAGAAGAACAATGGAGGGCATCTGAACTGTGATCATCCAGTCATGAAACAATCTGATGGTAAGTCCAGAAAAATATTTTCAGAATGAATTGACTTATTCCTTCAATTCCAGATTCTCAGGACTGGGTATGTTGTATTGTTGTACAGATTATAAAACTCCCAGAGTGTGTATGATTTTTGATACTAGTCCATACAAATAAAAGATGGCTTGACTCGATATTAGAGACCTTTAAGACAAAAGACTTAACTATTACTGCTATTGATAGTACTTCAAATCAATAACATCACAGATCAAACAAGTCAATTAATACTAAACACTACTACCTATTTTGTTAAATATCAAGTAAACATCTTTGTTTTTTAATCTAGCTTTTATTCAACATTATCTCTTGTAATCATTTCTTTATTTGATTGATTTGCTATCATGATTAAAGTTTGACAATTCTAGCAACTATATTTTTTTCTATGTTTGTTTTTACAGGATGTGGATTCAGGATTGTCCTGTTAGGAAAAAGCAATGATAAAAAGACAACACTTTGTAACTTTATTATGAAGAAAAAACTGTTTCAGAGATTTGCTCTGACCAGCCAATGTGAGTCAGAATCTGGAGAGTGGAAAGGGAAACCATTAATGGTAGTAAAAATCCAAGATATCTTCAGTCTGTCTGTGGAGATAGTGAGAAGAGAGATGAAGAACTGTGTAGCTCTTTGTCCACCTGGACCAAATGTTCTGCTGCTGTTAGTGAAACCTTCTGATTTCACTGAAGAGGACAGACAAACACTGCGGTTCATCCTGAGTTTGTTTGGTCAAGATGCTTTTAAACACTCTATGGTCATCATGACACATGAGGATAATGAAGGAGGTTTCACTGTGAATCAGGTCCTTAAAGACTGTGAAGGAAGATACTACAACATGGCTGAAAATGACCACAAACAGTTAATGGAGAAGATTGAGAACATTGTTCATCAAAACAGAGAAACCTTCCTCACTATCACTGGAGAGACCAGAAGACCAAAGTCTTTAAACTTGGTTCTGTGTGGGAGGAGAGGAGCAGAGAAGAGTTCAGCAGCCAAGGCCATTTTAGGTCAGACAGAGCTTCATTCAGTCTCCAACTCATCAGTGTGTGTTAAACATCAGGGAGAGGTGTGTGGACGTTGGGTTTCTCTGGTGGAGCTGCCTGCCTTGTATGGAAAACCTCAGGAGGCAGTGATGGAGGAATCACTCAGGTGTATCTCCCTCTGTGATCCTGAGGGTGTCCATGCCTTCATCCTGGTCCTACCTGTGGGTCCCCTCACCGATGAAGACAAGGGAGAGTTAAAGACCATCCAGAACATGTTCAGCTCTCAAGTCAATGACTTCATCATGATTCTGTTCACTGTGGAGTCAGATCCTACATCTCCAGCTGTTTCTGACTTTATAAAAAAGAACAGAGAGATCCAGGAGCTCTTTCAGAGCTGTGGAGGAAGATACGTTGTTCTCAACATCAAGAACAAGCAACAGATCTCTGATGTGTTGGATACTGTGGAGAAGATGAGAGATGAAGGATCCAGATGCTTCACAAAGGACATGTTCACTAAAGTTCAGATGGAGAAGGTTACAAGACTTAAAGCTGAACTGCAGAATGTGACACAAAGAAGTGAGGAAGAAAATCAGAGCAGAGAGAGTCTCAGGATAGTGCTGATTGGGAAGACTGGCAGTGGAAAGAGTGCAACTGGAAACACTATTTTGGGAAAGCAGTTTGAATCCAGAGCTAGTCAAAGATCAGTGACTAAATTTTGTCAGAAAGCAACAGGAGAGATTGATGGACAGCCTGTTGTTGTGGTTGACACTCCCGGCTTATTCGACACAACTCTGTCCAATGATGAAGTTCAAAAGGAGCTTGTGAAATGCATCAGCTTGTTGGCTCCTGGACCTCATGTATTCTTACTGGTGCTGCAGATCGGGCGATTCACAGAAGAGGAAAAGAACTCTGTGGAGCTAATCAAGAAATACTTTGGAAAGAAGTCAGAGGACTTCATCATCATCTTATTCACCAGAGGAGATGATCTCGAAGATGGATCAATTGAAATGTACATAGACGAAGACTGTGCTGACTTTGTCAAACATCTGATTGATGATTGTGGAGGAAGATACCATGTGTTTAATAATAAAGATAAACAAAACTGCACACAAGTCAGTGAACTGATAAACAAGATTGATTCCATGGTGAAGAAAAATGGTGGCAGCTGCTTCACCAATGAGATGTTCCAAGAGGCCGAGGCAGCAATAAAGAAGGAAGTGGAGAAGATCCTGAAAGAGAAAGAAGAAGAGATGAAGATAGAGAGGGAGGAACTTGAAAGGAAACATGAGGAAGAAATAGAGGCAATGAAAAAAAGGATGGAAGAACAGAGAGCAGAGATTGGACATGAGAGAGAACTATTAACAAAACAGCTAAAGGAAATGGAGGAAAGAATTGAAAGGGAGTATGAACAGAGAACGAAAGAACAGGAAAAAAGAGAGAAGGAAATCTGTGAAAGGAAACATCAAGAAGAAATTGAGCGACAAGAGTGGGGACAAAAACTTGAAACTCTGGAGGAAAAAATTAAATCAGAATTAGGGTCAAAGGAAGACACTGACAGAAAGTTGAAGCAGATTAGAAAAGGGATGAGAAAAAAACAACAGGCTTGGGAAATGGAACGAAAAGAGTTTTGGGACAAACAGTATCGAGAAGAAGAACAAAAACAACAGGAGGAACAAGCAATACTTGTCCAGCTCCAAGAAGAATATGAGAGAGAAAGAGAACATTATGAAAACAAAAGGAAGGAAGAAGATCAAGTCAGAGGAGAACAGGAAGAGAAAGAGAAACAAAGATTAAAGGAAAATCATAGGAAGAAAATTGAGGAAATGAAGAAGTTATATGAAGAGGAGGCTGAAAAACAAGCTGTAGAACTTAATGAATTCAGAGAGAAATACACCAAGGACTTTGAAGCTCTGATAGAAAAGTATGATGAGGAACTGAAGGATGTGAAGAAAACATATGAGATGTTAATGAGCGAAAAAGAAGAACACAAAAATGAGTACACTCTTTTACACAACCTCTCCAGCCACAAAGAAGAACATCTAAAAGAAGAATTAAAGAAACTGCAGAAACAGCATGAAGAACAGATAAAAGACATGAAAAAGAAGTACAAGAACAAGTGCACCATGTCATGATCACAAATCAGTTTAACAGTCCGGTCACCAAGTGAGACATTTTAAGTAATGAGTGACTGCAACAGCTGTAACATTTCAACCTGACTGTAGTAATTGTTGGATAAACACATCTTAGCAACAGAACATAAAATTAAAACAGAGTCAGTAGAGGAAGGATTTAAAGATTTGCTTTTTTATTCAATATGATCTTTGTGTCTGTTGTGAAGATGTGAGAAAGTGAAGTGTACATATTACAGGATGTAAATAAAACATGGACAGAACACCTGGAGTAAATTCATTGAATGTTTAGCATCCAATTCATTACTATTACTGCAAGTTAAATTTAAATCAAATCTGTATCACATGAAAAAATGTGTGTAGATTCATTAATGTTACAAATTGATTGCCACTAATGTGTTTGGGTTAGTTCTGTTCACTGTTTAAAAATAGATATACATGTTTTTTAATTTTCAGTTCTTTGATTTCTTTACTTTTATTTTAAGAGTACTGTATGTTCTGTATGTTTTTAACTTTGTAGTATCACTCGACATCACTGGAGATTCTTAAATAGTACAAACATCCAATAAACATCCAGAATGAAGGTAGAGACTGGTCTGCTATAAAAAAGTGGCTGCTTTTCTACTAGACAGACTGACCAGTGCAATATCTTCATATATCAGGTGTTGGTACATATCTGAATATTAGTCACTGTACACTGTGTTCATAATAAACACTGTGTGGTCAACATGTTTCATATAAAACATCAACAATGTAAACAAAAAGCTGCACCTGAAAATGCAGCATAGTACTGAAGATCTGCTCACTGAGTGAAACCAAAGGCTGACATCTGTGTCTGCTTTTCCTCTAATAAATCATTTTGCATGTTTTACAGTACATGGTGATTGTTTTTCATACTGTCAGTCTGATGATCATCTTTTTAGTTTTGAAGTCTTTTACCATTACCTAAATTATTCAGTTCGGTCTTGGCAGTTTGTGGCTTCCATAGATATAGATAGATGACTGATCTTTGTTCTATGATTTGGCTGTCATCTAGATTTTGTTTGTATGTTTTACTTTTGACATTTATAAACTGTTTTTTCTTAGCTGTACAAATCTTGAAATGTGTCTTGTCTTGTTGTTACTTGTTGTTACTTGTTTCATAACTCAATGTGTTCCTCAGTGATGAGCAGTCACAGGTCACACAGGTCAGCTCAGATTATCAACACAAACTGAAAACACAGTGGAGTACATGGGTTGATCATTCCAACACGAGATTTACTGAACATACATCATGTTGTACTTCAGGATAATCTTAAACACACACAGGTCTAATTTAAACTTCAGACAACCACTTTGTTAAACACTGAAATAACTCAACAACTATGGATGGCTTGCCAAGAAATGTTGGACCCACATTCATGAGCTCCAGAAGATGAATCATACAGAGTTTGTGGTTTTGAATAAAAACATCACAACAATTACAGGACTGACATGAAATTTGTAAGTTTGGGGATCCTCTGAGTTTTCATTATGTGTCATCATCAGGTCAATACATAAACAAATGCCTTCCAAATAGATGGCATTCCCATTATCCTCAGTAGTTTGTGGTAATCAGCAAACATTAGCTTGAAAATATGCTAAAGCTGAATTTAGTTACAATGCTTCTCCATATGAGGACCAGAGATGATTTTATAGACAAATAATGCATCCAGTGTTCTGTCATCTGGGGCTGGTAGAGCACCTGCCCCATGTGTTGAGGCTACAGTCCTCACTGCAGGCAACCCCGGTTCGAATCCCACGCCGAGCGGCCCTATCCCCCTCTCTCCACTTTCTTGTCTCTTTCTACTTGTCTGTCCATTAAAGGCAAAAAGCCCCAAAAAATATACTTAAAAAACACAAAACAAAGAGAGCTCATCACTGATAACTAAATGTTAGTGGTGTGGATCCTTATAAGATTGGAAGAGCTCCCTTGGAGAACATCATCTGATAATACTGACACAAACACACATGAATAGAAACCTCCACCAAAAGGTCAGGTCAGAAGCAGCTCATCATGTTAAATTCCAGGAAGACAATCAATAAATCAGCAAACATTCACAATGTTTATCTAAAATGATAAAACATGAACTGGAGTGTGTGTATGTGTGGCTGTGTTACCTAAGCAGAATGAGTAGTGTCGTAGTGGAACTGATACAGACAGTAGTGACACACTGATCTACCTGTTAGATGCTCAGTAGACCTACATAGTACAAGTCTACTTCCTCAATCAAGTAATCAGTCAACACCTCCTCTTGCTGTGGATTGAAGACTTTGATTACTGTGATAGCCCACAATATCACACTTTATTATGCGATATGAGTTAATGAGTTAATTATTGTACTTTACACAATGACTTTCTTGAACCTTGTTCTCTGAGGTTTATTTCTTGCAGAATCTGCTCGGTGTCACATGACAGATGGAGTCTTTGCTGATTGACCTCACACAGTAGATAAAAGTATTTATAGAGCAAAATCTGACTTGCTATTGTTTAGCTGCATGGTGGTTTGAAATGAGCATATATACTTACATTTTACCAAAGAACCTCCTCTCTGATCTAATACAAGTTACATAATTCAAACTTAAACAGTGTCAGTATCAATCAAAATATAGACCTGGTCCAAAAAATACTTTCTTTCCTGAAATGTTTTATTTTTGCTGTAACATGCACATGCAAGGTCAAAGAGGAAGTGGTTATACATGAAATTGATCACTCAGACTCTTATGTCTTCCCTTATTGGAGAAAGTGAGAACTGTTACAACCGTCCTCAGTCTTCCTACATCCCTGTAAATCCTCCCAAACAGTGTCCTTATCTTCTCCACAGACAGACAAGTGAAAATCTAGTTATTTTCTGGCTTTGGTTGAATCTCTGTTTCAGTTACTTATTTGAAAATGGAAACAGGTTTGGGGAAAACAGGTGGAACAGAAATAATGCATTTTTTATCCTCTTATCAAACAAGTTGAACACAGCTTGGATGCAGAGTAAAGGCCAACTTACACCTGGAGGCAGCAAAGTACTTATTCTGCCAGCAAATAGAGTTCATGAGTTGAGTTGGTGGTCCTTCAATGTGGACCAGGACTCATTTAGTTTACACTGTTAAATCAATGTGTTCACAAGCGGCCCAGATCATGTGGTTCAGACCACATTGGTGGAGGTGGTATTGAGTATTCATTGGTTCTGTATTTATTATCTTTTTGCATTGTATTTGATATATTATCTTTTGTATTGCTGTATGTGTTTTATGGCCTTGGTGGTTGTATTTGTTTTAAATGGCTGCAGCAGGGAGAGTTAGCCCAGGACAAATTTCCCACCTGTTGGGACAATAATCCAACCTGAACCACCTTAAAGTATTTCACACTCTTAGTAATACAAGCATCAACAGAACATGAGATGAAAACAGTCTACTAGAGTCAGATACAATCAGATCTGCAGTAGAGAAGCTGGAAAACAGACTTTACCTCACTCGTTGATGTTAGAGCTCCACCTTCTGGACACAACAGTGTAAAACATACAGAGAGGTTCAGTGGATCAGAAGGGATCCCCTGTGACGGCCCTAGACCTTAACAGTAACTGTGTTGATCTTCCTCTGCTTCCCATTTTTCTGCCTTTGCTTCCCTCTTTCCAGATTTCCTGGATGGTCTGGCTCCTCCCACATCATTATGGGATTGCTGTCACCTGTTTGGAGCCTTTATAAACTGAGTGACTACAGGATGGATTCCTCTCTGTCCCTCCTGGAAGGCTCTAATTTTGGGTTTCTGATTGTTTGGTGAAGCCTGTGTTCTTTTTCAGGTTGACTTTTCACCTCCTAGTTTTAATAATTATTCCCTTTATGTAAGCTGTTACTGTGTGGACCTCCCTTCTTTGTTATGCTCTTAAACAACCAAGTCATTGCTCAGGTTCACCCCTACAAATATCTTAATGTCTTGATTGATGACTCACTTCAGAGAGTGCCTGATCAGGTACGGCATCATAGTTTGGTTTGGTAACTTTTCTGTACAGTTGAAAAATAAACTGTTCCATCTAATTAACACTGCATGGAAAATGATTGGTGTTAGAGAGTAGAGTATTTATGAACGCGCTACCTTGCGTCAGGCCAATCAAATTATCAGCAGCTCATCTCATGTTCTGTGTATAGAATATGAGCTGCTACCCTTTCGTACGAGGTTCAGAGTCCCTTTTTGCAGGTTAAACAAAAATTCAAAAATCAATGAATCCCTACATCAGTTAGGTTTTTAAATAGAATCTGCTTCTTTGCACTGTGGCTGTAGGTGTGTGTGTTTCTTTTTTATCTATTAGAGCTGCTATCTGGTATTGAGTATTCATTTGTTCTGTATTAATATATTTTGTATTGCTGTATGTGTTTTATGGCCTTGATGGTTGTATTTTCTTTTCAACGGCTGCAGCAGGGATTGTTAGCCCAAGACAAATTTCCCACCTCTTGGGACAATAAAGTTTCTTAAATCATTTATATTGTATTTGGACCCAAGAAGGAGACAACATGAGTTATGTACATCTTCCCTTTAAACTTTTATACTTTACTGTATTGGTCATAGTTTGCTTTCATGTGAAGCATTTTGCATATCTTGTGCTACAGAATTAATTATGGAATTCAGTCCAGACAACACTACAAGTATTTACAATCTTCAATGTGAAATTCAGTGACAACATTAGGAGATGTAACATCACATGTTGGCATTTTATTGATAAGTAAACACTCCTGTGGAGTATTAATACAACTCAACTCTGACAAAGTGAATTGACAGAATGGACAAGGAGAAAAGCTGATACTGATATGTGCAATTTATTGCAGCAGATAGAGGTAGAAAGGATGTTCAGTGATAATACTGTTTGTTTGAGCAGTAGTTTTATCACCAGGAGGAGCAGAAGCTGTGAGCACAGTTAAGAGTAACATGTTCAGAAATGTTTGGAAGTTCAGTGGAGGTTCAGGTGAGCTGAAGATCTGCCGAGCTGAAACATTAAAATGTAAACAGACGCTTATTCATCTTGTATGTGGCATCTTGCATCTTTTAGTCTGTTCATACAAGATAAACCAGAGACATTTCTAGTTGGATGGAGCAGTTGAAAAGCTTGTCCGTGTGTCCGCTAGAGCAAAGGAGGATGACGTGGATCTTTCTAGAAGCATTTGCGGTGGACGATGGCGGGGCCGGACTCATCGTACTCCTGCTTGCTGATCCACATCTGCTGGAAGGTGGAGAGGGAAGCCAGGATGGAGCCGCCGATCCAGACAGAGTACTTCCTCTCTGGGGGAGCAATGATCTGGAGGTGGAAGGAGGGAAAACGTTGTTTTACTACTTAAGTCCAAAAACTTCAAAGAAATGTTTCATAGGAATTTATTGGCTTTGTAAATTGGTTCTTCTTCACAAAACCAAAGCCAAAACATAATTTCAAAAACCCCTAATCCATGCGTCTCAAGTCCATACTGCATATAAATGAAAGTAAACTTTAAAAGAACTTATGACAAACTAATTGTCAATGCTCAGTTTTGTGAGCATTGACACACGTTTTCACAAGGACTGAGTTCTGATTTTTTCAAACCAAATTTCGAGGAGAAAAAATATTTGACAAGTAATGTGGCATTGAATTTATTAAAATAGTCTAAAAAAGGCTCCCTAATGATGGCCCTCCTCCAAATTTTCAATGAAACCAATGATTCATTTTGTCCACTAGGGGGCAATACAAGCTAGGAGATAACTACCACCTTAAACTATGACTTGCAGTTTTGCCAGCCTCTATTTTATACCACTTCCTAACAAATTAAGTTAATCAAAATCTGATTTGAGTCTTTCATTGATCTGCATGAAAAAGAAAGTGTACCTTGATTTTCATGGTTGGTGGGGCCAGAGCGGTGATCTCTTTCTGCATACGGTCAGCAATGCCGGGGTACATGGTGGTGCCGCCGGACAGAACAGTGTTGGAGTACAGATCTTTACGGATGTCCACGTCGCACTTCATGATGCTGTTGTAGGTCGTCTCATGGACACCGGCTGACTCCATTCCTGAGCACACAGACAAATATTAGTGTTCAATTCACCTTCAGAATCCTAGTAGTCATATTATGCTAGAAAACCAAACTATGAGGATGCCCTGATAGATAATTCAGTCTGTACAAGAACTTTAAATGATTGGTATTAAATCTTTAGAGTTACTAGGATGAATTAAGAAGAAGACTAAGCGCATACATTTTGACAGACTTGACTTTAAAACAGTTCAGAAGAGATTTGATTGTTCTGAACTGTTTTGGGACTTAATGCATGGTTCTGGATATTATTTCATTAAACTGTATATTTAAGTACTGACAAGAAGAAGCAAGAGCTGCATCAGTCTGGACCATGTGGAGCTTTATTTACTTTGATAGCATGTTAACATTTGTTACCCACCGATAAATGAAGGCTGGAAGAGCGTCTCAGGGCAGCGGAACCTCTCGTTGCCGATGGTGATGACCTGACCGTCAGGAAGCTCGTAGCTCTTCTCCAGAGAAGAAGAGGAAGACGCTGTCTGCATCTCCTGCTCAAAGTCAAGAGCCACGTAGCAGAGCTTCTCCTTAATATCACGCACGATCTCACGCTCAGCTGGAGGGTAAGGGTGAAAATAAACGTTAGACAAGGGGAAAAAAAAAAAAAAAAAGGAAGATTCCAAATATTTTTAGATCTTCTGAAGCACTTAACAGCAAATTCATAAGAAAAAGATGCTCTGCTGTAATTACAGGACATTCAGGAGCTCCAAATAACAAATTCAGTCTAAACCGTTTCACTTTTGGGGAGGTAAAAGCGGTTCTATACCGGTGGTGGTGAAGCTGTAGCCTCTCTCTGTGAGGATCTTCATCAGGTAATCTGTCAGATCTCTGCCAGCCAGGTCCAGACGGAGGATGGCATGAGGCAGAGCGTAACCCTCATAGATGGGTACAGTGTGGCTGACACCATCACCAGAGTCCATCACAATACCTGCAGGACAACAAAGATAAAATTACAGTGAGGTCACATTTTATTCATTAACAGCATTATAAGCAGACAGCAATCTCACAGATGCTTAGTGGGAGAGTTGATGTGTGGCTCAGTGGTGAATTCATTAGTTTCTATAAACATTTAAGGCTGAGAAATGTTGTGGTCCTCTCACCTGTGGTACGACCGGAGGCATACAGTGACAGGACGGCCTGGATGGCCACGTACATGGCAGGACAGTTGAAGGTCTCGAACATGATCTGGACCAAAGAGAGACAGAAGGTGTCAGTATGGAAACTGGATGGTCAAACCATCAGAACCATAACAGAAAATGCATCTCAGCCACTTAAAGCCTAAAATGAATTACAGCAGGACACATTATTCAGATCCTCAGATTTTATAAACAGCAAACAGTTCATTGTCTGGGCTGAGTGCTGCATGAACACACCTGTGTCATCTTCTCCCTGTTGGCTTTGGGGTTGAGCGGAGCCTCGGTCAGCAGGACTGGATGCTCCTCGGGAGCTACACGGAGCTCGTTGTAGAAGGTGTGATGCCAGATCTGCAGGACAGGACAAGACAGGACAAGACAGGAGTTAGACTCTGAGTTACCCAGCTACAGGAATTACTGTCAAATGTCCTCAGAAAACATGAATTCCAGTGTGATTGTCTTCTATTGCAGTTTCTTTACAAAAAAGGATATTTGCCCATTTTTTTCCACCCCCCAGTTCTTAGTAACAATTTTCTCTCTACCCAAGTCACTGTACAGGAGGATTTCTGTCTGAACAGAAGAATTATTTTTGTAAATGGGCAGTAAGTTACCTTCTCCATATCGTCCCAGTTAGTGACGATGCCATGCTCGATGGGGTACTTCAGAGTCAGGATGCCTCTCTTGCTCTGAGCCTCATCACCCACGTAGCTGTCCTTCTGTCCCATTCCAACCATCACACCCTGCAGTCACACAGACACTTTTACAGATCGTATCTTCATACAGTTTTTACCTGGCTGATACATGTTGTAGTCTAGAGACACAGGTGTATACGCTGGCAGTATGTACCTGATGTCTGGGGCGACCCACGATGGATGGGAACACAGCACGGGGAGCATCATCTCCAGCAAATCCGGCCTTGCACATGCCAGAGCCATTGTCAACAACGAGGGCAGCAATGTCTTCATCCATTTCTGAAACATTTAGGTTAATGCAACACATTTAATATCCTCCTAATGAATGCCAGGGTCTGTAAAAGGCATGCAAATGTTGGATTTCAGGGCCACTCATGTCTCACTCATGTAGCAACTAAAATGTCTAAGCAGAAGTTTGCCTGAATATAGTAAAAAATTTAAGCACATTTAAAATGAAAATACCTTAACGTAGAATAAAGTTAGTCAGATCAAGGTTAAGGTTATGACCTTTTCCTGAAATCTTTCTCTCCCAGTTTATTCAATAGTTTGAAATAGAGCCAGTCACTTAAAAATCAGGAATGCACCTTTACAGTGATGCAACATCCCCCCCCCTCTTCACTTCCATCGCTTCAGGACATTTTTAAACAAGTTCAGACAGAACATAAACATCTCCTGTTCAGCTACGACTATGTCCATCTTCACAACTAACATATTTACATCTAATATATTTATACCTTAACTGCACCCTGTTAATTTCATGTGAGGTAAATCAGATTAACTTCAGGGTTTGAAACAGGAAGTGTCTGATGTAGAGCAGACCAGCCCTTCCCTCAGGACATTCATACTGACACTAAGGCAACTCCTATTAATGATATCTATATAGAAACCAAAGCAACCAGAGTCAGTGGTAAATGAGCAAAACTTGGAATAGCTTTCAAATAATGATTATTTGTGAGGAATATGTGAGATTGTAACATGTAACTGAATAGAGATCATTGCAGAACAGTTGTTGTCAGTGATGCACTGCAGTTATTTCCTCATTTCATCAAAAAAAGTATTTTTTAGTTGTCTTTTATTTTAAATCATTCATAGAGATAATTTCCTTTTGCATATTTTATGTTGTTGCTCATTTCACTTCAGCCTGTATCAAAAGTAGGTGAAATTAAAAAGACTTGATCTTTGCTTGAGCTCTCTTAAAAGTTTACATTTCAGTATCAGTTTAGAATTATTTTTTTAAACAGCAGATTTAGTTAAATCAGAGTCTTTTCCTGGACACTCTGATCATAAAACAGATTAGAGTTAACAAAGCCTGCCTATGTGCTTATAGAGAGAAACGTGATTTACAGTGAAACCCGTCTTCAGCTACAACTCAGATACTTTTTTGTGATTATACTATTATATACTATATACTTTGTGAAATCAACTTTAACTCTAGACAGAAGGTGCAGCGGTAGTTCTTACCTGTTCAGGTGAGTCTCGGGTGTGTCTGTAGGTGAAATCTTGCAGGTGTTGCCCCAGCTGTGCTCTGTAAAAGCGGCATTGCGAGCTCAACTGCACCGGTTTTATTTGCGTTCGTCGGGCTGCTGGCGTTGTCCATAAAAGGTAAGGTTCCCTTAGCGGGCGCTCTGATTGGTCCAGGTGAGCAGAAGTCCTCAGGTTCTCTCAGCTCGCGCTTTGATTGGTTGAAGGAGGCATCTGTCAAGGGGGGGAGGGGGGTTGCCCGGTGCCATTCAACCAGTGATCCCCCTGAAAAACAGTAACCCTACAGCGTTTTTTGTAGAAATCCTGGATATACCCTGGAAGAAGAGTTGTGATTGGCCCGTCAGACCGGAAGCTCGAGTGTGGAAATATTTTTTGGAGGGGTGAAGAAAAGGGCCCCTCAATCCAAAAAACTGCAGAAAATGTCAAAATGAATCCCAAGAAGTGTTAAACTGATCCACAGCTTAGAGTATGAAGCTTTTTCTATATGTTTGATTTGACCAGTAATGACTGAGTTACAGCTTGATTTTGTTGAAGTGGTGGTGGGGGCTTGGTCTCCAAGGCAGACAAGGGTGACTGTACTCAATTAGGATGCTTACTGATGTGGAGGCTTTAATTCACATGTTTGGATCAAAACCAACAATGAATTGTAACTACAGTGTGTTTTTCCAAAGCCTGATCAATCTTATTCCTCTATGCTGTAGACCTCCACTGATGTCCAAAATGTCTGCTGTACAAGCAACTACTGTTGATGATATATGATTATTACTCAGCAATCATATGAGTGATAATAACCATGGTTCTGATGGTCTTCTGGTGTTGTTGACCAATAAGTACAGTGTGTTATGTTGTGGTCTTGATATCAGTGGAAAAAATATGATGCTGAAATATAAATCAAAACCTACATAATAGTTCCCTTTAAGACTGACATTAACACTTTGTATCAATCATGAATCCACTTTAGGAGATTTTCTTCTTACAGATTAAATGTGAAAGCATCAAATTACTGTTTGATAGTGACAGCGGGGAGATGACTTGAAACAGGGATGTTGCTAGATACATGGTTAGTGTCGCAAGCCCCTCGACACCCTGAACACTCAGCAGTTACTCTTTGATTTTGTGGCACAGGGTAGCTTATGTTACCTGCTGCTGATAGCTGCCCAGTGTTTTATAGTTTTAGTTGTTTCTGGTCAATAAGCTGAAAGCTGCTTAAAGCTGCAGAACGTAGCGTCATTTGATCCGTCCATCTCTCTATGATACAGCATCAGAAATAAAGTAAAAATAAGATAAATATGATTGTGTCCAAAATCAGCCCTTACTCACTACTTAACACACTACATATATAGTTATTTCACATTTTAATTCAGTGCCTATGTTGTAAATTTAATGTTTACGCTCTAAATTTCACAACAAATTCCTAAAATGGAACTAAAGAGGTATTTGTAAAGGTCCCACAAACCAGTTTCATAGTAATAGAAGTGTAAATCACAGCAGTGTAAGAGTCTGTAGAGTTAACTATTGAGTGGGAGTGATTTCAAACACAGGATCAATGTTTATTTTCTTTATTTAAATGAATCTGAGTTGTGCTGGTCAGGTTATTCATTACAGCAGATGTGATGTTATCTGATGCTCAAACAAAAAGCTAAAAGCAGGAACTTCAATCTGAATGTTTCTGGTTTTGTGTTGGTTTCCAGCTGCAAGTAAATCCTGCAAATCAGCACCGACAACGAGTTTGTCAAGTTAGACTCATTATAATCGTCTCTTTTATAAATGAATGAACATACTGAAGTCATCTTTTTCAGCTAGCAGCGTAATAGTTCAAACTTTGACCAGAGGATCATTAAAGTGGCTGAGAACTTTGAACATACATTGTAATTGTCGTGATAACCTTCCTGAGAGTTGTCTATATATTTCAGTCCGAATCACAAATTTCAACCTCATGGTGGCACTACAGGAGAAGTCAGAGGATCACCAGTCAGTAGGAATCATCCTCTGGAGAACATGAATGTACATGAACAATTTTATAGCAACTGATCTGATATTTGTTAAGATATTTCTAAAATACAGTACAAAATAATTACATGTGAGGTTGTGATCGCTGTTTGCATATGCAGCATTAACCCATAGTTGGCAGAAATGCATTAAAATAATGGAGACTACATTCATACTAATTAACTCACTTTTACACTAAGTGAGGTAAATGTATCCTTAATTCTAACTCTAACTCCACAAACAGGGAAGTTTAAAGTGTATAGAAGTATGTCTTGAATTGGACTTAATATCTTATCAATCAATCAATCAATCTTTATTTGTATAGCGCCAAATCACAACAAAGTCATCTCAAGGCACTAGAGCAGGTCTAAACCGTACTTTTCAGGTTTAATTTTAAAGAGACCCAACATTCGTATTTATTCATTCTAAACTGTTTTGTTTAAAATGATCAAATACTGATCAGACTTTATATTAAACCTGTCAGCTCAGTTCATATTCTAGTTGATGGTTACTGATTTGTGTTTTGGACTAAAATTAGATAAAGTTCATGTAGAGGTTTTATAGAAAATAAGGTTCTTACCATTGAATCATTAGTTGCCAACTATGATTCCAGCCTCTGTTATTTTCTGGTTCATTTCGACCTCTATGACAGTAAACTGCACATGTTTGTGTTGTGGACTGTTGGTCGGGACAAAAGAAGACTTTACCTTGAACTGTGAGTGACTTAATTCACCACATTCTCACATTTGAATAGTTTGTTGCAGCCCTGAAGGCAGCACAGGAACCATCACGTACTGCTCAGCTCTACAGTGTCTGTGTTGTTTCTGTTGGTGGTGTTCTCTGCACATTGTTCTCTCGGTGTGGACAGAACAGTTGTTGTCCTCGGTGTGAGGAGGGTCTCAGGTGTAAACAGTGTTCAGCAGGAAGGGGACTGTTGTGTCGCTCTGGAATTCAGAGCCGCTGGTTAATTGTCGTCTGTTTCCTGGAAGCCTGTACTTTATCAACAAGTCCTCAGAATAGTTTGAACCCTTTCAGCTAACTGGTGGGTTCAGACCTTCATCCTCCTCCTCCTCTTCCTTTTCTTCTTCCTCTGAATCAGTGGCTCCCAACCTTTTTATCTCATGACACAAAACAACAGAGCAGAGTAACAGGACTCCTGGTTGAAATATTCTGTCTGTAAAAATGCACATTTTTGTTCACCTTACTTGTGAGATCTGTAGTGTCTTTATTTTTTGCCTGTCAACGAGTGTCCATGGCTGATTTTGGCTCCATGTTAGGATAGAGTTAATTCTCTTCCTTTGCTCTTTACTTAATATTTTCTCACTTCTGTTTTCTGGCTGTTTGTTTTTCATCTTTTCATTTCTTGGCACCTTTTTTGACGCATTACTTCAGTTCATTATATTCTTGAGGGTTTTTGTCTCTTCTTCACTCTTTTCTCTCTCTTTTCCTCTCCTGTTAAAAAGATAAACTCATTGACTTTCTATATAATCTCTCCTCTGATGCTTGTCAGGAGTCATTTTAATTATTCTACAGTTATTAAGTCTTTTATAAGCTGTTCCACTTCATGATATAATGACAAATTCACAACAATAATTCATCATTACTGCTTCACAATAGCAACACTTTTGCCAGACTTTACATCGCAGAGGTGTTCCTGTTATTGTGTCCACACCCTGAACCTGCACAGGCATGTCTGCATTTTCAGTTACAACCACACAAGTGTTCATGTTTCATTCATGAAAGATTTCGTTAAGCAATAAAAATGTTCTTTTTTGGCCAAACAACGACCTCAAAATCTTTCTCTGTTTTCACCTCTAACTTGGCAATCGGCCAATCACAAGTCAGGATTTTAAGGCGGCACCTGAGAATGCTTGTCAGATTTCCGGGGGCCGTCCTCCCCAGATGTGACCGCACCCCCCCCCCCCTGCTATCAGACTGAAGCTTCTTCCCATCTGTCCTTGTATGGACTTAACTTCAGCTAAAATCTCACTGACTGACACACCAGCTGCAGTGAGATCAACTGAAGACCTGCTGTATTTGAGTTTTACAGACTGTGATGATTTATTCTTTTATTTCCTTTCATTTACTTAAAGGATGCAGGTACCAGAGACTTTCCAGGTTCTGATTTAACTCGCAATGTAACTGATAAGTTGATAAAAATGTGACACATCAAAGATACAGACCCTCCAAATCCAGACATGTCGAGCATCTACGGGACAAGATTGAACGATTTGGAGACTCTGTTGGGCGTTATACTGTATATCACTAAATCAGGGAGTGTGCGCCATCTTTTAGCTGTATATAAATATACTGGATGAAAACAAAATGCTCTAAAGTGAGCTACAGAATAATAAAGACTAAACATATTCTTAAATGTTTGATTTTTAGCAGAATTTTATCACTAATTCTTGTTTTGTCACCAAACTTTGTGTAGATAGTGAGTATTGTGAAGTGATGGTGTTGCTGTCCTTATATGGGTTCAACTGCAGCTGAAATTCCACCAAACGACACACCTGCTGCAGAAGGATCCTGCTGTACTTCAGTTTTACAGACTTTTATCATTTATATCTTCATTTCACAACATTTACGTGAATGATGCAGATAGCACTGACTCTGTTTTTTTCTCACAAAATAAATATGTTGATGAATGAATGTAATGCATCTAAGAAACACTGTAGTTTAAATTAACTAAATACATTTACTCAAGCGCTACACAGCTATAAAATTAAAAGCAGTAATTTTAATGTGTATATATATATTAATGGAAAGATTCTGCATAATGTGCACTTTTGACTTTTGATAGTAAAAGTACATTTTTCAAAGTAAATTTTAAGAGTTCACCTTGACTTATACTGGAGCATTTTTACAGTGTGATATTTCTCCTTTTACTGAGTATCTCTGAGTACTTTGTCACGCAGTAAACAAACACATCTTAAAAATCCTTGAATGTCAAGAGCAGGGCGGAGACTTGAGGATTTGGAAGCACTATTTAAACTGCCTAGAAGTATATTAAAAGGTAGAATACTCCTCAGAAAAGAGTATCAGGAATGATTTAACCATTTCTTCACAGTTTTACCGCCAATTCTTGTTTTTCTTTTACCAAACTGAAAATATGAATGCATTAGATTTACTGTTTGAGGTTGTCACTGTGCTGCAGAATACTGAAGTGGAAGATTTCCCTACAGTGAAGTCACAGCACCAGTTTGCCTCGGCATGCAGGCTTAGAGCTCTGACCTGTGATCATCGCCCCGGAGTCAGGCAGAGCCGACATTGTCCACATTCTCCGGCTGGTTCAGGCCTGTTCAGGGAGCCAGAGGAGTGTCAGTAATGAAACCACACTCACTCTGAAACTGATTAACATACGACAACACACAGACCTAAAAAGGTGTGAACACAGGAGAAGCTTCCTGACAGGATGGAGATCAAATGGTTTGTTTAGGCTACTTTTAAAATAAAAAAGTAAACTTGTTTTTCTAAAATCAGCAGAATCATGCAGAAAGTGAGCCTGTAGCAGAGTCTGTTAGAGTTACATTTCTCTTTTGTGGTAATCAGAGAAGAAAACAGGCTGAGAGTCATTGACAAAGTGTTAAGTGACAGATTAGATGCAGGTTTCAACAAGCTGATTTACATGAAAATTAGGTGAAACAGAGATAAGGAAACATCCATTCGGAATGTAAAATATTTGTTTGTGAACAGTTTGCAGGAAGTCTCTGTGTCTCTAACAAGTCAGAGTCTTGTTTTCACTTTGAGCAAATTTTAGACAGTGATGGGCAGTAACTAAGCAATACCAAAGTATTGTAATTAAGTACAATTTTGGGGTATTTGTACTTTACTGCAGTACAGTTTGAGGTACTTGTACTTTACTGTAGTACAGTTTGTGGTACTTGTACTTTACTGCAGTACAGTTTGTGGTACTTGTACTTTACTGTAGTACAGTTTGAGGTACTTGTACTTTACTGTAGTACAGTTTGTGGTACTTGTACTTTACTGCAGTACAGTTTGTGGTACTTGTACTTTACTGTAGTACAGTTTGAGGTACTAGTACTTTACTGTAGTATTTCCATGTGATGCTACTTTCTACTCCACTACATTTATTTAACAGCATTAGTTACTTTTCAGATGCAGATTTGACACAATGGAAAATATAACAAGCTTTTATAATACAACACATTGTTAAAGATGAAACCAGTCAGCAGTGTGTAGTCGGCTCACATTTCAGATGCCTATGAGTTGTTAACAGCTCCACCAAATACTGATTTTTCCCTCTAAACTTTTTACATGCTTTCATTTCAATAAATGTTCAAATGATCCAATATTTCAGCAAAAATCAAAGATTAGAGAAAAAGTCCAAAAACTGAAAACACATTTGTGTATCAGAACTTTGTTTTTTCTTCTTTCCCATTAATCATCTCAGCAGCCCTCACATTTATCTGCTGACCCTTTGGAGGGGCCCCACCCCTAGGTTGGGAACCACTGGACTAAACTAGCTAACTGTATATAAAGTAGTGTACACTAGCTAACTGTATATAAAGTAGTATAAACTAGCTAACTGTATATAAAGTAGTGTAAACTAGCTAACTGTATATAAAGTAGTATAAACTAGCTAACTGTATATAAAGTAGTATAAACTAGCTAACTGTATATAAAGTAGTGTAAACTAGCTAACTGTATATAAAGTAGTGTAAACTACTAAACTACTACATTTTTTTCTTTTAAGATATAAGATTTAAGTTTATTTCACGTATAAGACAAGAAAAAACACTAATGTTCATTATTTTTGTATGAAATATCACTTAAAATCAGTTCAGTTATCAAAACATTGTTGTAATTTATTTAACCCTTTTGCCCCACAAGGGACATGGCTTTTCATTTTTATTGTCTTCATAAATTTGGGCTGGATATTTTTTTTATCATCCTGCCAATTTTTTTAGCATTGGCAAAAAATAAAGTAGTTTGTATTTTCTTCCACTAGATGGCGCCATTTAGCCATATTTTACCTATTGAAGAATACAATGCGGTGTTCCTGTTTGTGCTGTATTATGAAGCACAGCAGACCAGTGAAAAATGTGGTTGCAGCTAATATGACCTGGTTGTGTTGGTATGCGTGTCAGCGTGTGGTATGGATGTGTGTATTGAAAAATGTGTGTGTGTGTGTGTGTTTGTGTATGCCGCATTTATAGCATTATGTGTAAATCTCTCACTTTTGATCCAAACGTTTTTGTCCCTAATGAACCGTGTGTACACTTTCTAAAATAAGGCACAAGAATTAACCTTTTCTGCTCAAATCACATTTATACATATAATTATTTAAGTGACATCATACATCAATAGAAACTATCAAAAAAAAGTACAAAAATGTGTGAAAGAGGTTTGACAAAATGACATCAGTTACATAATGTGTCTGCTACTGAAAGTATATTTCTGAGTGGAAAATTACAACAATCAAACTCCAGCAGAGGTCAGGATCATGAACATCGTAAGACGGATATAATAGCAAAAAATACCAAATTTAATAGAATAATCTGTAAAACAAGTATTTAGAAATACAAAAATGTCTAAAAATAAATGTTTAAATATTTATCAGCAAATGTTACAGCAGAAACCAATCAGCTCTCTCCTGCTGTGTCCAATCTGCAGCCTCCCTCCCATTTTAAATGTGTGTGGAACAGCTTTACATTAGGCCTACACTGCAGCTTCTTGAAGGACAAAAGCAACATTATCAGCCATTTTAAATTTGTAATAATGTGATTTATTGATGTACCCTAAATTGCATCCTTATTTTACATAATCTTGAAGTGACCATGGAGTGAATCAACAGGCAACAGAGAACACAGGCTGTGTCACCAATTGTCAATCATCCACTACTTTTTCTCTTTATAAAATGATAGATTTTATCCTAGGACCTGTTGGTTGAATCCTGCTTTAGCCTTTACATCCTGCAGAATATCAACAGCACCTCTCTACTGCTCTCTAGTGGCAGAAAAGTAGAGACAAGTCTGCATGTTCCTGTACTAACACTACAGTTATGAGTTTCTATCTCTAAAAAAAAGAGGAAAAATGCATTGTTCTATAACAGACATTTCAAATATAAAGTTCGACTACAAACTCCACCTCATGACACCAAATTACTGCTTTTGTTAGTTTATTTCTGATATGAACACTTATGGGGGGTGAAGACATAATCATGAGATGCTTGTGTAGCATTTTGCTTTTTGTTTCTAAATACTGTAAGATACTGTAGAAAAATATATTTAAAACTATAATACAAAACTTTAAAAAATACAATGGATACTTGGAACCCTTATGCTATTTGGCCCTCTGAGGTTTCTGGTTTCATGTCCAGTTTGGTTTGTGGATAATTCAGTCAGCTCATTTATTGACTGTGAAGCAGAGTAAAAACATCTGTTCCTAGTTAGCCACAGTATCTATAAACAACTATATGCAAACAGCAAAAACAATGTTTGTGGTTTTCAACACACCACTGTCAATAAATGAAAATAATGTGATAGCTTATTTAAAAAATTACATAAAAAAGGAATAAAATGTTTTTTGTCCTTGTCTTTCTAAAGCGTAAACCATGCTGCCATCCAATTAAACAGTTCAAATATCAATATATTCAAATACAGTACATATAAGTAAAGACCTTTATCATGGAGAAAATAGAATAGATGGATGCTGAGAGAAACTCCCATTAGCATGGCAGGGACATGATTATTCGTTTCATTGAATGTCAGAGAAGTTTCTTGGTTGTCTTGGTTCCCTATTGAACATTGTCAAGCTTGTTCATGATCAATCAAGTATTCTTAAAACAGTTTAATTGGAGACAGTGTCTCATGATACAGATACTTGCAGACTAACTGCTAGTAAATGATGTTCATGCTAATAATGACAAAGAGTTCAATCAGTGGGAACTTCAGAGGATGATACATTTGTCTTTGTATTTCTGTTTCAGTTCTTGAATTTCTTGATCATGTTTTTTCTTCAATTCATCAATTTCTCCTTTTAGATGTTTTTCTTTGTGACTTGAAAGATTTTGTAACAGTTGGATCTCTTTGCTCTGCCTCCCTTCTGTCTCTTGCATTTGCCTGTCCTGTTTACACTTCAGTTCCTGCATTTCCTCCATGTGCTTGTCTACCAACGCTGCAAAGTCTGTGGTGTACTTCCGTCTGAACTCATTGAACTCTTCTGCCTGTTTTCTGGCCTCCTCTTCATATTTCTTCTTCATGTCATCCATTTTCTTCTTGTAGTTCTCCTCTAATTCTTTTTTCTCTTTCTCCTCCTGGTCTTTCCTGATTTGATCGTCTTCTTTTCTTTTCTTTTCATATTTTTCTCTTTCTTGATCATATTCGTCTTTGAGCTTTTTTATTCTTCTCTGCTCCTCCTGTCGTCTCTCTTCATCTTCTTGATATCGTTTGTCCCACCACTCTTTCTGTTTTATCTCCCAGGCCTCTCGTTCTTTTCTCATTTCTTCTCTACTCTGTTCCAGCCTGGTTTCTTTTTCCTCTGATTCAAATTTTGTTTTTATTTCAAGAGCTTCATATTTTTGTTCCCACTCCTTTCGTTTCATTTCTTCCTGCTCTTTCTTCTCCTTGTCCTCTTTATTTCTTGTTTCTTGTTCTTTCATTCTGTCCTCTTCCTCCTTCTTGATATTTTCTTTCATGTCCTTAAGCTGTTTCACCTTTGCTTTTCGTTCATTGTCAATTTCTGAAATCTTCTCTTCCATTTTCCTTCTCAAATTTTGCATTTCTTCTTCATGTTTGGCTTGAAGTTCCTGCTGTTTCCTCTTCATCTCTTCTTCCTTCTCCTCCAGGATCCTCTCTACTTCCTTCTGTATGGCTGCTTCGGCCTCTTGGAACATCTCACTGGTGTAGCAACTGCCACCATTTTCCTTCACCATTTTGTTAGACTTTGACAACAGCTCTCTGACTTGTGTGTGGTCTTTCTGGTTCTTATTATTGAAGACCTGGTATCTCCCTCCACAGTCATTTATCAGTTTTCTCAACAAGTCATCAGAGTCTTCAATGTAATCCTTGATTGACTGACTGAGATCATCTCCTCTGGTGAAGATGATGATGATGAATTCTCCTGCATTCTTGCCAAAATATTTCTTGATCAGCTCTACAGTGTCTTTTTCCTCTTTTGTAAATCGACCAATCTGCAGTACCAGTAAGATTACATGAGGTCCAGGAGCCAACCAGCTGATGCATTTCAGAAGCTCTTGTTGAACGGCATCATTGGACAGAGTCGTGTCGAATAAGCCGGGGGTGTCGACTACCACAACTTGCTGCCCCTCAACCTCTCCTGTTGCTTTCTGACATGACTTGGTCACTGATTTTGAGCTGCCTGCGGATTTAAAATGATTTCCTCCCAAAATAGTGTTTCCAGTTGCACTCTTTCCATTGCCAGTCTTCCCAATCAGCACTATTCTGAGACTCTCTCTGCTCTGATTTTCATCATCACTTCTTTGTGTCATATTTTGCAGTTCAGCTTTAAGTCTTGTAACCTTCTCCATCTGAACCTTGGTGAACATGTCCTTTGTGAAGCATCTGGATCCTTCAGTGTTCATCTTCTCCACAGTAGCAAACATCTCAGAGGTCTGATGGTTGTTCTTGATGTTGAAAACAACATATCTTCCTCCACAGCTCTGACAGAGCTCTTGGATCTCTCTGTTTTCTTTTACAAAGTCATCAACAGCTGGAGCTGTAGGATCTGACTCCACAGTGAACAGAATCATGGTGAAGTCATTGACTCGAGAGCTGAACATGTTCTGGATGGTCTTTAATTCTCCCTTGTCTTCATCAGTGAGGGGACCCACAGGTAGGACCAGGATGAAGGCATGGACACCCTCAGGATCACAGAGGGAGATACACCTGAATGATTTATCCATCACTGCCTCCTGAGGTTTTCCATACAAGGCAGGCAGCTCCACCAGAGAAACCCAACGTCCACACACATCTCCCTGATGTTTAACACACTTTGATGAGTTGGAGACTGAATAAAGCTCTGTCTGACCTAAAATGGCCTTGGCTGCTGAAGTCTTCCCTGCTCCTTTCCTCCCACACAGAACCAGGTTTAAAGATGGTTTGAGGAGTCCACATGGAGGCAGGGGGGGTTCATTGTTTTTATTTGCTGTTTCCTCAATCTTCTCCATTAACGATCCATAGTTATCTTCAAACATGTTGTAGTGTCTTCCCTCACAGTATTGAAGGAGGTCATTAACAGGAACACCCATTTCCACCTTCTCATGTGTGATGATGACCATGGAGTGTTTAAAAGCATCTTGACCAAACAAACTCAGGATGAACTTCAGTCTTTCTCCGTCCTTCTCAGTGAACTCAGAAGGCTTCACTAACAGCAGCAGAACATTCGGTCCAGGGGGACAAAGAGTCCCACACTTCTCCACTTCTCTTCTCACAGTGTCCTCAGTCATACTGAACATGTCTGCAGTCTTTACTACTGTGACTGGTTTTTCTTTCCACTTTCCACAGGTGGCCACACACTGCATGGTTGGTGAATGATATTGATGAAAACCTTGGTACCCAATGATCAAGTTACCAATCTTTGTTTTTTTATCCTCACTTTTTCCCAACAGCACAATCCTGAATGCAGAGGCTGTAATAAAACATAGACAGAAATATATAAAATAATTTTAATTATCGCAGTGATCACACATAAAAGGTTTGTTGTATCTTGGACATAAACTCATTCTGAGCCTGAAATCACTTCACTTGTCTACACCCCATAAGATATGTTTAGTCATCTGGGGGTCCACCAATAACCTGGGTATTATGATGTACTTCAAATATCAACTCAATCAAAGAAAAGCCTCTCCTAACATATATGCAATACATCCATTTGTCATTCTATCTTAAAACGACCCTTATCTTTGTTACATTTTTACAATTTTTTTTGTTTAGGTTAAAATGCTATTAATAAGGTAGTGGCACTCTAAAATGAGAGATTCACCAGGCATAGAAACTCATCATTATTCCATTCTCATAATATTCTGTGCAAACCTGACCAATCATATCATTCGGTCCGAATGATATGATTGGCAGAGCGACCTGTCTGTTTGTAATAAGATTACGTAATGCGGAAGAGAGTCTGTTGTGGATCCACGATATAATACATCCATGATCCACGGAGATAGCCGTAAACAGACAGGAGCGATTGACAATGACCAACAAAAGCCGCTCACACGGGGAAAAAGTATTGTAGTGCGGAGGGGGGAAGGGAGTGTGGGGGTGGGACATAGGAGGGAGGAGGGGTTGCTGCTGTTCAAGTTTTTTCAAAGTACTTGTGTGAAATGCAGGAAAGGTAAGAGTTGACAAGTGACACTTGGTAGGGGGCAGGGCTTCAGCGAACTTGGCGGTCACTCCCACAGTGTTTGGGAGCAGAGAAAAAGGCTGGGTTTTATACAACTTTGAAGCCTAATTTCATATATTTGGTGATTTTTATTTTTTTAATCAATCATCAATTTAGCAGGGTGGTTAACAACACACTTTTCTGTGGTATGTCAAATTCAGAACACATATTTATTCTTACTTTACACGGACTTTAAATTTGATAAAATACTATCAAACTTCAAACCTAATTTCAAAGTATCAAAAGACTGATCAACTTAAAGCATCTTGACAAGATATGTATTTATGAAGCACAATTATTAGTGCTTCATTATGACCAAATTATATCTCATGTTTAGGAATTCTTTATCTTAATTAAGTCAATTTGGCTCTTTTTCATGTCTCTTTCCTTTAAAGTAATCATAATCATTTGGGAGTCATTGTGGCTAGTGTCTTCCAGTCATTCTGATCTACCTTCCCAGCAATGTTTGCATGACATTTTAATTGTGAATTAAGTTCTTGTGTTGTGAAGTTTTTCCTGGTTCATCTAACACACTCATTACGATGCCTTCATAGATGTTCAGTGGTTGTATCAATCAATTAATCACTCTTAAATAACTAAACTAATACAACATATACTCAATATTAAGTACTCATTTGAGTAGTGTAGTGATAGGGCCTACATTGGTTAAGCAGTGTAATTCCCCTGGGCGTTGCTTCGTTCTGGGCAACTCCTCTAAACTACTGAGCTCATATTCTGTTATTTACAAAGCTACTAAACTCCACCACACTCACTGTCAACCTAAGCTTATATCAATCTGTTATCATGCTACAAAACAACTAGACAGACTGTCTGACTCTTAAAGCTGCTAAATGCTTCACTATGTTCACCAGCTAGTCTACAGATAACTGTGTCTGTTTGCTGTTTGATGCTGAGCAGATAGAGTACAGTGGTGTTTTTGTTTTCTTCAGCTTTTTCTCCAAAAGAGACACAAACACATCACACTTTGTCAGTGAAGACTGTGGAGTTATAAAAATATTGATTAAAACTGCTTCAAAGAAAGATTTGATGGCAGCGAGAGACATTAAAGTTAACCTTTTTCAAAACTATAACAGTTTGTGAGTTTTATGACAGCGGTCAGTGCCATTACAGAAAACACTACTGTTCTCCTCCAGACTGTACTTCGCAAATACAAAGTTGTTAAATATGAATGGAAGAAGAAACTCACATAACATTGTTTTTATTTTTATGTCTTAATAATAAAGGGTTGTGAAAAGTTTTTGTGTTAATATTGTTACAAAGTTGCCACTTTACTTACTGTGAGAAAAAGGGGGTTTCCCTGGTAGTGAGAGTGGCAGAGTGTTTTCTGTAGCCCCACGCAGACCTGTTAAAAGAGGACATCATTGATTTGCAATTTAATCAAAGAGAAGGATTTATGTTTTCATCACCTTGTCAGGATTGTTCCTGTACTTACCAGCAGCTTTAACAGCCTCTGAGATACGAGTTGGTCTTTTCTTCTGGCTCTGATGATCACCCGGTAAAGTAGCTGTTGTGTCTTCAAACACGTCATAGCTCAGATGTTCTCCATTGTTTTCTTTGGCAATTTGCCCCAAACGTGTTAACAGCTCTGGACGTTCAAGGTCGTTCAGCATCATGTATCTGTATCTGCACTTTCTGATCATCTCTTTTAAGGGTGGTTGTTGCTCATGTTTCTTCATGAATCTTAAGCCTCCTTCTCTGGGTGTTGATATCAGTATCAGTGAATGATCAAATGATTGATCACTATACTCTCCAAGAACTGTACAGAGTCTCAGTTTGTGTTCCTCAGTGAAGTCTTCAGGCTTTATAACCAGTAGGAACACATGAGGTCCAGGATCTGACTGTTTCGCACATTCTTTTAAAAACTCTTCTTTAGAAGAAATGCTGGGAAACATCAGATCTGGAGTGTTGATGACAACTAATTTCTTCTCCTCTTCCAGTGGTCCACTGATTCTCACACAGCCTGAAGGTGCTTTGTTGAACACAGTTTCTCCCAGTATGAAGTTCCCAACTGAACTCTTCTCAGACCAGCTGTTCCCCAGCAGAACAACCCTCAGCTCAGACACTGGAAAAAGGAGGAAAAAGTCAACAAAATGTGAATTTAATCCAAGAGGATAAACTCACATCAGAGAGGAAGCTTAGTCAACTGTTAGAGAATCTGTCAGCCATTCATTCAGTTTTCAGGTAATCATATTCACAGTGAATTTAAGAATATAAATATGGCAGTTACACAGAACAGTCTGATATTCAGTAATTAAATTATCTGACCTTCTTTCCAAGATACAAAGTAAATGACAGGCGATAATTAAAGTGGGATACAGTAAGATCAAGTACTACACATTCATCTACTGTTGCAGTGGTGGTGTGAACACACACACACACACACACACACACACACACACACACACACATATACATTCAGTTTGACTCACTGTCAGGTGGCAGAATGTCATAGCTGCTGCTGCGCTTCATTTTATGCACACCTTTGACTGTAAATATAAACAAAGACAAATTCATTTATTCACATTTTCTCTAATCTGCCTGTTTATGACAGTAACGTGAGTACATTAGCTGTGCTGTGATTGTTGGTGTATAATTTTAATAGAGCCCAAAAACATAACTATTCATTATAAAACACACATACAGTATGTTTTACTAAAACTAACAAACCTGATGAACTCCAAAGTTTTGATATATATAAAGGTCTGGACCCAGGTATACTGAGGGAACATAACATTCAAACTTCCTGGTGTGAGAGTGAAAGGCTATGTCTATTTCTTGGAAGATCTTGTATGTCCCTAACTCAAAAATGTATCAGTAGAAACGATTTGTTTTCCCAGCTCTACAAAAGATTGGAATAATGCAAACAGAGTACTAAAACTAAAATAAACGATGTCCTCTGAAATTCTATTCACACCATCTATCTTCTGTTTGACTTGAAGTGATTGTAGGAAGGTTGTATTTCTAACGCACTGCTTTTCGCTGTGTGTCTTCTCAAAATAATGAATGTGTTTCTTCATTTGCTTGTGTTTTATTTATTCATATCAGTTGTGATAATGTAATATGTGTTAAAGTAGTAGACATGTTTCTGATCTTGCTTGTGTTTCCTTATGTAAGACTACAGTTAGTTGAGTTCTCTTGGCCATCACATTTCACTACTACAGTGGAAACATTTACTTAAACAGATTCAAGTTTTTCAACATATAAACTTAGCTGCTAGTTTATTAGGTACACTAAGATCAAATGAAGGCAGCTTAATAAAACAGTCCTCCCTTAAATTCTCTCCTGTTGTGTTGAGTTTTTGTTAAATCTGTTTTATCTTGGTTCAATATTTTTATGCTTTGACCTTTTATTCAGTTATATAATGGGAGGATTTTTTTTAATCTGACAATATGAAGGACACCCACTGATCAAAATACTTTCATTTACATTAACAGAGGAGATATTATGCTGCGGTTACATTTCTGTCAATATTCTATTAACTGAACAAAAACATGAACACTGAGTTACCCAGTTATACCCAAATACTGACATGAAGAAGCCTGAGAAACTCCAGATTAATGTCTGACTGGACTCACCAGATTCAGCCGCCATGATGTCACTCTGCTGGAAACATCAGAGACTGATTCACTGCAGAACAACAACCGAGTTCATTAATCTAAAAGAAGAAAAGTGCACAAAATATTTCACTTATTCACACACAGGTAATAGATATGATTTAATAAAGGTCCAACAAAATGGCTGCAAAACAACTTTGTACATTGGCCTGATATGGAAGAGAAGAACCTCTAGTTGTGATTCTTGAACTTCAGAGGAACAAAGTTTAAACTTTAAGACCCAAAAATCCAACATGATGGATGGGTTGGTGACTATATAAAGCTGACAATGTTTGCCTTCAGTGTATGAGATAGTCTGTAGCCTTTAAAAATATGTAAAAGTGTCTATTTTTATTTTATATAACTCCTCTTCCTAGTTCTGTTTTACCACTGGAATCTAAAATGGCAGATTTACCATTGATAGAAAAAAATATAATAAGAGATATAAGTATTTCACAGAAACTGGATTTTCTCAGATCAAACAGACTGAAAACACCAAAAATACAGAATGTGATTTGTTTTCTGCTAATTGTTTAGTCCATTTCAGCTTCATAGACCCAAACTAATTAACACTGTAGCTGAAGTGAACATGGTATTGTTATAGTGTTATATACCTGAGCTGATTGTGTGTCAGGAATATCAGTTCTGTCACATCCTGCCTGAAGTTTCTGTTGTGTTTTAGTTCCTGTTTTATTTTGAAAGGTTTTCTGCTAGTGTGTATTGTCTTTATTTCCTATGTTTCCTCTGGTTTTACTCACTTGTGTCCTGTTTGTAATCACCCCTTGTGTAATCTTGGTTTTCTGTTTTGTCACTGTTGGATCCTCTGTTTTGTTTAAGCCAAAAATACATATTTCCTTTCTTCTAATATTTCTTAGTCTACTCACCTGAAAGTGTTACTGCGTCATTTCAGTGAGTTTGAAGGTGAAATGACGCAGTAACACTTTCAGGTGAGTAGACTAAGAAATATTAGAAGAAAGGAATCATATGTGAATCAAATACCCTTATATTTCAAGATGGCTGTCCTTGTTTACATACCCATAAAACAAACTCAAACCTAACAGCAACAGTCACACTCCTTTAATCTGCAGTTTGACTGTAAAATAAAACTGTGACACAGATGAAGTTTCTGTGTGGAAACTTAGTATTATGAGCAACACGAGAGAAAATCACACCAAATAAAGAAATGTAAGACAGTTTCAGCAGGTTTCATTTTTGTTAAACTGATTTTTACTGATGGTGCACAAATTAAAAGTATGGATTGTAAAATAGCGTCATGTCCTCTGGTTTCAAAGGTAAATGTTAACATCAGACTGAATTCAGTTACTATAACAGCACAGAAAACTACTCTGAATGTTAAACTGTAGGTCAATCACATGACCCTGTTCTTTATTACCATTACTATTATAGGACTAGATTCTTTTGGCTTCTTCAGACCAAAAACAAACAAAATATATACATTATATCGTTTTTTAAATAATAAAAAAGAAAACTAGAATCATTATATCCTCTTCAAACACCTATTAATCTGCTATCTAGGTTTCGTGCAACATCCCTCTGAACATGCTGCACCTGCCTGAACGTGTTGCTGTTGTCATCAGTTGTATGTCTGCTATAGTGCTTCTTATAGTAGATTGTTTTCAGCTGTTGGGTTTACTATGATGGTACAAACCAGGGGTGCAAATAGACCAAATCTACAAAAAATAAACCTGACAGGGATTCTGAAACAGTCTACTTTTTTCTTTATGTAGAAAAATCTACATGTCTACAGGGCGTACCTCTCCTTACACCTCAAGACCCAAACTATCCAATAGCTGGTCAGTGAAGTGTAATAGGAAATCTAATATAATGCTTAAGCATCCCTAAATTTGATCTCAGTACCCCTAAAAATAAATAAATTAGGCCTATTGTTGTTGTTCTTTTCTAAAAATTATTTTTATACAACTTTAATTATTTTGTGAGCCAGTCTGTCTGAGAGAAACACTTATTCTACAGCTCCAAATGCTTTTATTTTAATAGGTTTAATGTACTTTGGATAGTTCTGTCATTAATGTATGATCTTTAATTTTAATTATAGGTAATAGAATCACATTAAACCTTGGCAGGTTGAGACAATCACATTTAATCCTGACTATTTCTCTTCCTGGTTGGTGCGAAGTTAACATATCTGAAATGGCAGTTTCAAGGTTGAGTGGATGATCTGATTTAAAACTATTCTGTGGAGTTAGATTTGTTTCATAATGTTGTGTGTGTGCAGATCGACAATCTGTGTGTAAATGTGTAATCTGTAAATATAAACACCTTCCACAAATACAAAAAAAAGATTTGTATACTCACAAAAATATTTTGCAAATATAAAACGGATCTGCAAATACACAAACAAATTCCACAAATATAAAAAATACATTAAATTAATTTACAAATAAATGAAAAGCATTTGTGAACTCAGTTTTTATTTGTGAATGGAAAAAACATTTGTGGATCTCAGTTCTACGCTTGTGGATTTGCTTTTTACACACACGGAGTTTTGAAACAAACTTTCCGCCGGTCCGAACGAAAATCCACTCGTATCACTCGGACATTTTCGGATAGCAAGCGATCGCCTACTGGTGACGTCATTTCCGCATATCAAAGTAAGAGCACGCAGTCTATCTAGGAGCTTTTTTAAGTTTTTATCAGCGATAAGTGACGTGCATTCATGGTTTCATGTTAATGTCATACAGTGATTATTAGTGTGTGTTTATTTGTTCTATGTATATTATCTAGCACACACTTTCATATACATTTCTGTTTGAGTATGAAAGGCACCAGGATGCTTGTGGGCAACGTTCAGACAATTTTTATCGTTAAACAATAATAAAAAATAAACAAAAAATAAACACAGCTATTCATAAAACAGAATGAATACAAATGCAAAATATATTATCATTATTATTATTATTTTTATTATTGTTTAACGATAAAAAACTTGTCTTTTAAATGCTGTGCTGAAAATGTCTAAATCTTAAACTCCATCATTTTCTACTGATTACACTAGTATTGAAAGGTTGTGAAGAGATGTCTGGATGTCAGTCACCAGCATCTTCTACAGGGGCCCTCTTTACAGGTTGGATTGTTATGACTTCTGGTCTATTTACAATGCATCTTAATCATATTTGCAATGTATAAAATCCTGCACCCTGTTCGTTCTCCCAGCCCGCAACATGAATGCTTACACATAGACATTAAAACTACATTAGTAAGAGTACACTACTAATAAGATGTGAAGTGCGTTGTGACTTTTACCCATCTGAAAGAATACATGAAAAATATAAAGGATGAGGTGGCTGATAACTGCTTACTGAAGAAGCAGCCAAGCCACCGCTTTAGAGAGCTGAATGTTGCCCACAAGCATCCTGGTGCCTTTCATACTCAAACAGAAATGTATATGAAAGTGTGTGCTAGATAATATACATAGAACAAATAAACACACACTAATAATCACTGTATGACATTAACATGAAACCATGAATGCACGTCACTTATCGCTGATAAAAATTTTTTAAAAGCTCATAGAAAGACTGCGTGCTCTTACTTTGATATGCGGAAATGACGTCACCAGTAGGCGATCATTTGCTATCCGAAAATAGCCGAGTGATACGAGTGGATTTTCGTTCGGACCGGCGGAAAGTTTGTTTCAAAACTCCGTGTGTGTAAAAAGCAAATCCACAAGCGTAGAACTGAGATCCACAAATGTTTTTTCCATTCACAAATAAAAACTGAGTTCACAAATGCCTGTTTGAAAGTTGTAAATGTTAGGAAGATATTCACAAATGCTTTTCATTTATTTGTAAATTAATTTAATGTATTTTTTATATTTGTGGAATTTGTTTGTGTATTTGCAGATCCGTTTTATATTTGCAAAATATTTTTGTGAGTATACAAATCTTTTTTTTGTATTTGTGGAAGGTGTTTATATTTACAGATTACACATTTACACACAGATTGTCGATCTGCACACACACAACATTATGAAACAAATCTAACTCCATACTATTCAAACGCTACTAGAGTCGCACAGACCCTTTTTTTCTCAGCCCGTTGCCCGATTACAGCGTTTGAAATGATCATCACGGTTGTTGTTTTTTTGCTAACTGTTTGTTTTATTTCCGTTTCAAACATTGGAAATACTTTCGGAAGTTTGTGTTTTTTTACTTGAGCTAAAGTCTGTCAGAGTTCATTTCTACTCGTTTAGACTCGTCTATTCGTTGATATTTTGTAGTAATTAGTTGAATTTACTCACCGGATGAACTTTTCCTTACTGCGCCACAGTCTCTCCACATAAACGAAAGTGAACATTTCCCTCTTCTCCCAAGAGGTCCCAAGAGGTCCCGTTACTTGACAGTGTTTGTCCGCCCACACTGCAAGGTGTCGTTAAAACTTGTCTTTGTCTCTTCATCTTTCCCCCTGTAGAAGTACACGGAATTAAAAATAATATTTAAATCCTTGCACATATGCATACATCATAATCTCACACATATTTTTTCCATTTGCACAATCACTTTATTTCCACACAAATTATCCATAAAGACCATAGACTGTCATTATAACACATTTACTTTCCTAGTTGCAGCATGTGATGGCAGACACTTTTATTCCTGTTATGTCACTACTTGAAGCCTATTACAATATAAATCTATCACAGATCGTATTGTTTATAAAAGTAATAAGGAATCACTATCCTTATTAACAGATGACTAAAGATCTCTATATATGGAGATCATATTTGTACATTCATGCAGTTTGTCCAGCCTAAGTAAGATTTATTTAGCTAATATAATATGACAAAACATCAGATGACAGCAGTTAATTAACGTAACGTTAGGCTGTTTCATGATGTCTTGCCTCGAATCCTTTTAATGTAAAAACAATGTCAAATTCTCCCAGCAGAAACTTAGGGCCTGATTTACTAAGATCTCAAATAAAAAGTAGGCTACTAAATAGCGTGCACAGTGCTATAGATTACATGTTTAGTTTGTGTGCGTTTTGCAGGTGATCTACGAAGAATACGTGTAAATGAAAACAGGAGCAACATGAGCAGACATCAGTATTTAAATGAGGGTTTTGTGTCTTAATGGTAAACAAAATGAAATGTGATCAGGTTCTAGTGGAAGAAGTTAACTAATATATTGATTATAAATGTGATCAGGTTCTAGTGGAAGAGGTTAACTAATATATTGATTATAAATGTGATCAGGTTCTAGTGGAAGAGGTTAACTAATATATTGATTATAAATGTGATCAGGTTCTAGTGGAAGAGGTTAACTAATATATTGATTATAAATGTGATCAGGTTCTAGTGGAAGAAGTTAACTAATATATTAAGTTAGAACAAAAACTAATATTACCAGAAAAACCCACATATGGAGATTATTAGTGACAAAGTCGATGCTGTCTCCGTCTCCTCGTCTCCATAGTAACAGCAGGTTAATACCTGTCCTTCAAACTTATTTATAGACACAGTTACCGCAGCAACATTACCTTCAGGTGTGGTAAATCACAATGCGTGTGCTAAATAACATGTTTACATTTTCTCCTCTCTGTATTTTAGACACTGGGGTTAAAACGCCTAAAATTTCATTCATTATGGTAAACTATTAAATGAACAGCACGTATTATCGTGCACAGTTGAAAGACGCAAACCTCAGTGCGCAGCGTCAATAAATCAGCTTGTATAATTTTTGCGGGTGATGTCAAGTTTGCACACGTTTTAACACACGCAGACCTTTAGTAAATCAGGCCAGTAGAGACTAAACTGGAAATCCGCATCTGAGTTTGAGAACTGATTATTTTCATGTAAAATCTGACGTTAGGAAGTGTCCTTTTTTAATTTAATAAATGTAGATGTCTTTGTTGTATGGTTTCCAGGTTGATTTGTGTTTTGTGTTTATTCTAGACCATATCGCACGTCTTCAAGTCTGGATAAAAACATCCATTGTGAATGTTGGTACATGCTTCACACGCAAACACGTGCAAAACCTACAGGTCCCTGAATGTGTCACATGTCAAACCACATGTGACAGCTTTAATTATTTTTCAGATTGAATAATATAACAAGCGTTTACAATATAGAACACATTGTTAGAGGTGAAATCAATCGTTTCCAACCTTATTGTCTTTTAACGTCTTACAAAAACCTTGTGAAACAACTTTTGTCTGGTCTGTGAATTAGACATGTCCTCATTCTCACAGAACTCAGGCTGTGGCGCCATCTGGTGGTACTTTCAGCTCTAGCAATAGCTTTGTTATTCTGTTTTTTATTGAAGTAACTGCTGATTGATTGTAATTATTACTAATATTTACATATATAATAATACAGTATTAATATATTCAATAATTTGAAAGTTTATTTCTTGTCACAAAATATTTCTGTTTTCAAATGCACAAAACTCAACAGTAAAAACTTCAGTCAGACAACATAAACACAGATCTGCTGTCAGAAAATAATCATTAAAGGTAAGTTTTACTTTTTCGGCTGTGGATTACAAACCCGTTGACTGCTGCAGTAAAATGTTGGAGATTCATGAGAAGATCATGTGAAGATGCAAAGTTGAAAAAAGAGCAAATCAGTCAGTGGAAAAATATAGTATTATATACACAACTACCATGTAGCTACCAATGTTCATATTTTGTTTTTGTCCAGATAATGTTTCAGTCAGATATTAAACAAGGTGACAAAATAACAGTCATCAACTTATTAGGCTATAGGTTACTCTATGTACATTAAAACAATAATCTTCAGAGCAGGGGATTATCCTCTGTGTATTTGTCTGCTTTCTTTTTTTAAAAACATATTTATTTATTCATTTTTGTTTATTTGTCATGTTGTCTGAAAGCTTGCAAAACTGAAACGGTCTGTAATGCATATTATGACAATATGATCTGTAATGAGTACCATGACAATCTGCCAAAGTGATGCAACAAGCCAAAGCAGGAAAGTTGCATAATTGCTTTATTTTGTTGAGGTACAGATCAACTCATGGTCTCACACACACACACACACACAGTCAAATAAAAGCAATATTAAAGTTGTGAAGCAGATATTGTATGGGCTGAAATATGTGCCACCAGAAACTGAATCTGAATCACATAATTTGAATTTGTATTGTTCAATTTGAATCATTGCATGGAAAAACTGGATGTGAATTGTATCATTTGAAATTGAATGTATTAGTTTGGAACTGAACATTCAGTTCTCACAATTCAAATTCAATTTTCTGTAACAAGTAGTTAAGGCCGAGCAATCGAGCGCAGATATATACAGGACGCCTCTTCGGCCAATCAGCACCTTCGTTTTTGAGCACATGACACAGTGGTCATTTGTTGCCAGTTTTTCAATGCAATGATTCAAATTGAACAATACAAATTCAAATTATGTAATTCAGATTCAGTTTCGGTTGGCACATATTTCAAACCATTTTTTCATCACTAGTTCACTGTTTCAAAGCATTCAATACAGTCAAAAGATTAATAAAAACACTAAACATGCACCTAATCTCTCCCAAACTGTATATACTTCAGGAATCTTGAAAATATATGGATAGCAGAAGACATGACACTACTGGTTTGATGAATGTATGTATTACAATCTGCAGTCCAAAATGAAAAGTAAAAATAAAAATAAAAATAAAAACGCTAAATTGCTGAAATAAAAAAGCACTTATATATAAACACACTAAGAGACACAGCAATACAATAGTATGCCAGTGCTGTTCAGACATGTTATCACCTCTGTCAAGGAGGTTATGATCTTGCCCAATTGAAATAAAGAGGAACAAGAACACACTCTTTACTCATCGTCAGTTTTATCATTGTAAGAGTGAGATTGTCTTACGTCCACATGTTTGCATAAACAAGTTGAAACATAATCTGACAAAGAAGTTTAGTAAAATGTAGGCTACTTTATGAATTACAATTAGGGTAGACAAGTTGTTGTTTTCACATTTTAATTCTAAGCAGCAGGCATATGAGAACCCACATTGACCTGTCATGAAAACAAACCAGGAAATGTATCCCTCTACGGCATTGACTGCTGCTGCCGATTGGAGCAACGTGCCTACACGGCGGCCATCTTGGTACAGGGCCACTCGCTCCTGCAGCGCATTATGTCTATAGAGGAATGACGTGTTTGCACTATTAAAAAGTGATCATACATCACTCAATTGTAATAAAAATAAATAAATAAATAAAATTACTCAATTGTCAACATATATTCATACGGGTTGTTTGTTACAAATGTCAGACAGACAGACAGATAGATAGATAGATAGATAGATAGATAGATAGATAGATAGATAGACACGTTTTTAACAAATCAAACCGTTTGGAAAACGGTCGAGATTTCAGTGAATAATTCTACTTTGAAACTGTGGAGTATCTCTTACCTCCATAGATATACATGCACTATTGCCTCTGCTAGTCCTGTACCAAGATGGCGGCGCTTTAGGCACGCCTCTCCACAGTCAATGCGGCGTCTATATATATGTCTATGGTGTGTTTCAACTGCGTAGTATGTGATTTAGAGTATCCTATGTGAGAAGTTCCTGGATGGTTTACTAGATTCTCCAGAAATGCAGAGTATCAAGAGCTGACTACTCACACTCACATTACCCAAGATGCAAAGCAACTTCTGAAAAAAAAAAAAAAAATACAAACGTCACAGATCACCACCTCGGTGGTTACAAGTTAGCTACAGCGAGGGTATGTTCGCTTCCTGTTTTCAAAATAAAAGCTCCAATTCTATCGTTCGTTTCTTAATAATAAAAGACAACGGGTGTTTTATTTTTGTGAAAATAACCGGAAGTGCGTTACTCGCTACGGCTAACTTGAGCGGCTCCGAATTCTCAGGAACAAAACTTTAAACAGGTGTTATTTGGACTAATTAGCATCACATTGTGGATCTAAAGGGCTACTTTACTTTCTTCCTAAAAAGGTTAGAAATGTGGATAAAGTGGTTTATTTACAGAGTTAGAGCTAAAATGAAATCAGCTTCAGCCTGATGATTTCAGCTCGAGTAGGAACCAAATGCATTGTGGGTTATCGTGTAGTTTACTACACTGTAAACGGTCTGCTTACTATCTGGTCCTTTAGTGTGTAGGATGGAAGTATTATAGAAGTATGTAGTATGGAAGTATGTAGTATACGGTTTCGAACACAGCCCAGCATGCACCTTTGAGGTAAGAAGACTATTTTAGTGTTGAATTGCATCAAGTTTGGCTAACACATGTGCAAACTACTGTTAAAATTTACTTGGTTCCCTTTGCAAGAAAATGTTTGTGTGGTTTGAGGAATAAAGAGAAACAAAAAAAGCATAAAGACTTGTGCTTCCAACTGAGAACTTGCTAATTAATGCTAACTCACAGCTAAAAGTGAACATGTCTGTGTTAACTTATCTAAACCAGAAGGACAGATAAATTAGGTTATCTATGTTTTTGTTCTATGTTAATTTATTCAACATTTTCAGTTACTTTTCAACTACTTAAGTTGAAGTTCAGCATAATTAAATAAATACTAATCAGGATAATTCTTCAGCTCTGTTATGACCATTACATGAAGTGTGAATGTTGAATCATGCTGATAAAAGATGGTTTAAGTCAGTATGAAGCTGTGTGATGTTCAGCTTCTTTCTAGCTGAGACATGAGCTGCTAAGTTTGTTCTTGAACTTCTTTAATTCAGGTTGTGATTCATTTAACAAGCAGATTTGGGTGATAGAAGTCACCTCATTATCATTATTAATATTATTATTATTATCATTATTATTATCATTATTATTATTATTCACCTTATTATGAGATGATCATATGTAATGTTCAAATTGGTTAAAATGTGGTTTAATGAAGGTTTTTATGTTAATTTTGGGTGCTTACAGTATCGGCTACAATGCCCTCTCAAAAGAGACTCCAGCAGTGGGCGAAAGAGCTGAGGGAGGCAGCAAAGGGCAGAAAACTTTACAGAGGAGGTGGAGTCACACCAGCAGGTGAAGAAAATATGTTCATGAAATCCCTTAGGAGACACATCAGACAGACATATACGGGTGGTAATGACTGAGTATGAGTGATGATGATACAGATACTGATATCAGAGATCAGGTGATATTCTAAATTGGATATTGTGACAGTGGGCCAATCTGGTATCAAATGTTCCTATTTTACTAAATAACAGTTCAGTACATTTATCTATTTATTTATTCATTTACTAACTTTTTTTTTTACAAAATGGACAGTTCCAAAGCTCCAGACCAGTGAGTGAGGGAAAGGATGGTGAGCATCAGGAGACACATCAGACAGGTACAAATGAAAGTAGTAATGGTCTAATGTGAGAATGTTACAATAAAAGAGCGGGATAAAGAGAAAGATAGCTGCTATGGACAGTATTATTCTTAAATGTACATTATGTAATGTGCAGAATTATAATTTAATGTTTCTTTCAGAGACAGCTTCATCCTCACAATTCTCTGCCAAGCTTGTACACCCTGATATTTTATGTGTTCATTAATTGATTATCATATCTAGTCTATACGATGCAGTCCTCTCTCAATGTTCAGTTTACTTTAACAATGATGAAAGATGCACAGCAAAAACAAATCTAGTAAAAACTGTTCTGATCTAAACAACAATTAAGCATCGATCATCAACTGTTTAGTCTGCCAGCCAATCAGATTTGAGAATTGTAAGTAGCCAAGTTAAAGATAGTTTTAAAAGACACCAGCAGATATCAGAAACCAGCATTTTCCCTTTTATATTGTATAACAATTAATCAGACTTTATGTTTTTTTCTTTTCTTCTTCCATCCTGTTCAAGGTTTTTCTTACACTGCTAAGTTTCAGATCAAAGGTCTGATTTATTCGAGTGTAACAGTGTGTTGCTGTCAAGTTTCAGTGAATCATCGTCTGAAGGGGAAACCTGGCTCTAGATTTATCTGCATATTAGTATTCATTTCAATCAGGAGAGACAAGTTATTGAAGCTAGTGATCATTTTATAAATACGAAGAAAATAAAGGAATAAAAAATAATCCAACCCACTATGTTTATTTATAACAATGTTATGAATATGTACAATTTATTTCCACATACATTCATTTTAACGTACAGAAGCTTTCAAAGAATTCAGCCTTTCTATCCTGGCATATTTTCTTCTGTCCTGCAGCCAACATGTCTATCAAATGGGCAGATTCAATTAAATAGACCTACAACAATTAATCAATCAGTTGGATTTCTTTCCAACAATAAAAATTAAAAGTCACTTTAAACAGAGACTGAAGCCCATTACACAGACCAAAGTAAATTATAATCACAGTTTACTGTTACAATTCAAACTGTATATCAGTTTTTGGTTACATAAAACATGCAAACCACTCAGTAGGAATCCTGAATGTCCTGCAGCATAACAGAGATATCATCGATCTTTTACATAGATCGATGGATACTTTATTCATCCCCATACAGTGAACTCATGTATCAGTAGCTATTACATACACACAAATAAACACATATACATAAATAAATAAGAACAAATAATATATACAAAGAACCTAAAAGTTAAAACGAGGAAAAGACTATTCAGAATTATTGCAGTGCCTGGTCACTATCTTATGATGATCATTGTAAAGTCTAATGGCTACAGGTACAAAAGACCTCCTGAACAGTTCTGTCTTACACACTTATTTGTTAAAACCTGGTGCCTACATTACTCACAATGCAACTTGACAGGATTCACTTGACTCTATAGATTTTAAGTGTGTTAAGCAAGTGGTGGCTAATGTAGCCTGGAACTGTTTGTTTCCAGGAGAAATGAGAAGTTATCATCTGGCTTAAGTGACATCATTGGATGCTGTGAGTGGTTTTAATTCGGTCTGTTGTTCAGTCTTCTTCTTATTTCAGTTATTGCAGTGTTCCTTGCTGCTGGCACACATGATGTCATGCACCACTTCACAGTTCCTCTCTAAAACAAGTTCAAGTCATTTGTCAGTTTTCAATACCAGCATGCAGTTTCTGTGGCATTTGAAGACGGACTGAAACAACAGCAGTCAGCATTTAAGCACAAACTACACAGATATACATGAGCTGCATATACAATATATCATTAGTATATAGTTAGTGATGATAACGTGAAAAAAAATCCTTGATTTGTGTGTCAAAGTGTCTTTCAGTTATGTTAATTAACAATAATTACAGTTCATGACATGGGATCAGAGGATGACATTTAGTGCCTGAGCACTAAATAGTGGAGGCCCTGTTGAATCTGTAGGGATTATTATTATTTTGACAGTCTACGCGTGCCCAAAAACTCAGCCCGAAAATTTGCACACATGCCAGACCTGGCAAGAAATGGGCATAGCACAATGGCTCTACAGCGCCCCCCTAGACAAATTTTAAAAATTGAGCCCCTCGCTCCAGAGTGATGTACACAAAAAAATCTGGTACACATATGTATCATGTCAAGACGCACAGAAAAGTCTCTTGGACTCATACCCTAACTCCAACAGGAAGTCAGCCATTTTGAATCTAATTTATGATTTTGGCACAATTTTCGCAATCTCCACGCATCATACATTAACAAACTCCTTATAGAGATTTAATCTGACCAAAGTCATTCAGAATCATCTTAAGACATTGGACATGAATAGTTATCCAAAAAAATGTCCTCCGTTATACCTGGTTGCTATAGCAATGCAGCAAATTTTGATGTTTCGCCATTAAACAGGAAATGTCGGCCAATGGTGCAACTAAATCCCTTAGAAAATTAAGAATGCCCCTCTTTCCAGATTAATGTAGATGAACGAAATTTGCTACAACCATGTATCATCTAAAGACGCACAAAAAAGTCTCTTGGACCCATCCCCTAACGCCAATAAAAAGTTGGCCATTTTTATTTAAATTTTGAATTGTGGCGCTGTTTGTTGCTATTTTCATGCTATTTACTTTTTACGAAATCCTCTTACAGATTTAATCCGACCAACTTCATATTCACTCTGTGTGGGCCAGTGGAAACTTCAGAGGATGATACATTTGTTTTTGTTTTCCAGTTCTTTGATTTCTTCATCATGTTTTTTCTTCAAGACATCAATCTCTTCTTTGAATTGCTTTTCTTTGTGACTTGAAAGATTTTGTAACAATTCAAACTTTTTGACCAGTTCTTGCTTTTCTTCTGTATGCTCCACCATCAGACCTGCAAAGTTCATTTCATATTTCTCTCTGAATTCATTGAATTTTTCTGCTTGCTTTCTCGCAACCTCTTCGTATTTCTTATTCATATCATCCATTTGTTTCTTGTATTTCTCCTCTATCTCCCTTCTTTCCTCTTCCTCCCATTTTGTTGTGTTTTGACAGTCTGACAGTTCGCTCTCCTGTTCACTTTCCGCTTTCTGTTTTTCCATTCTTTCTCTCATTTCTTTCATTTCTTCTTCTTTTTGTCTTTCAAGTTTCTCCCTCTTTTTCTTCATCTCTTCTTCCTTCTCCTTCAGGATCCTCTCCACTTCCTTCTTTATTGCTGCCTCGGCCTCTTGCAGCATCTCATTGCTGTAGCAGCTGCCGCCATTTTTCTTCACCATGGAGTCAATCTTGTTTATCAGTTCAATGACTTGTTTGTGATTTTGTTTATCTCGGTTATTAAACACATGGCATCTTCCTCCACAGTCAGCAACCAGCTTCTTAAAGGAATCATCACATTTCTCTTTAATGTATTCTTCAATGGAAAGCTCCTCATCCTCCAGGTCATCTCCTCTTGTGAAAAGAATGATGATGAATTTTTCTGAATTCTTGCCAAAGAATTTCTTGATGAGTTTTAATGTCTCCTTCTCTTCTGGTGTGAATCTGCCAATCTGTAACACCAACAGGAAGACATGTGGTCCTGGAGCCAAAAGACTGATGCATTTCACCATCTCCCCTTTAACCTCTTCATGGGACAAAGTGGAGTCAAACAGACCAGGAGTGTCGACCACAACAACATGACGACTGTCCACTTCACTCTCTACTTTCTGACACTGTTTGGTGACTGATGTTTGACTTGATTCAGCTTTAAACAGCTTTCTTCCCAGGATGGTGTTTCCTGTAGAGCTCTTTCCACTGCCAGTCTTCCCTATCAGAACAATCCTGAGACACTCAGAGCTCTGTTCTTCATCATCACCTGTAACATCAAAACAACTGCAGTTACTTCACAATTTCTACATTAAACAACAGCACAAAACAAGGTCAAACAAAGCTATTAAATGTGTACTTATGGGTGACCATGCCTTTTGTTTGAATTTGTGGACATCTCAGCCTGCTGATAATTTCCATTTGGACATGTGCAAATGTTTTCATTGAATAGCTGAATGGTTCATCCTTGAATCTCATCTCCTCAACAGTATCCAACATCTCAGAGATCTGCTGCTTGTTCTTGATGTTGAGAACAACATATCTTCCTCCACAGCTCTGACAGAGCTCCTGGATCTCTTTGGTTTCGTTTACAAAGTTAACAACAGCTGGAGCTGTAGGATCTGACTCCACAGTGAACAGAATCATGGTGAAGTCATCGACTCGAGAGCTGAATGTGTTCTGGATGGTCTTTAACTCTCCCTTGTCTTCATCAGTGAGAGGACCCACAGGTAGGACCAGGATGAAGGCATGGACACCCTCAAGACCACAGAAGGAGATACACCTGAATGATTCCTCCATCACTTCCTCCTGATGTTTTCCATACAAGGCAGGCAGCTCGACCAGAGAAACCCAACGTCCACACACATCTCCCTGATGTTGAACACACTCTGATGAGCTGGAGACTGAATGAAGCTCTGTCTGACCTAAAATGGCCTTGGCTGCTGAAGTCTTCCCTGCTCCTTTCCTCCCACACAGAACCAGGTTTAAAGACTTTGGTCTTCTGGTCTCTTCAGTGATGGTGAGGAAGGTTTCTCTGTTTTGATTAACAATTTTCCTAACTTTTTTCATTAGCTGTCTACAGTCATTTTCAAACATCTTGTACTGTCTTTGTCCACATTTGTCAAGAAGCCAAGCCAAAGATGAACTTTCAGATGAACCCTCACTTGTCATGATGACCATGCAGTGTTTAAAAGCATCTTGACTAAAGAAACTCAGAATGGACTCCAGTTTTTCTCTCTTCTTCTCTGTAAACGTAGGCTTCACCAACAGCAGCAGAACATTTGGTCCAGGCAAACAAAAGTTCTCATATTTCTGCATCTCTTTTTTAAATGTTTCTGTAGGCAGTTTGAACATGTTTGGAGTTTTAACCACTGTGATTCTTTTTCCTTTCCACTCTCCATCACTGGCCATCTCTGAAGAAGGTTTTTGGTCACCAATGATGAAGTTTCTGAGTCTTGTCTTTTTGTCCTCACTTTTCCCCAGCAGCACAATCCTGAAAACAGGTTCTGTAATATATCAGAAAGATCAGGAAAAAATTAATTCTTTCATGTGTTGTGTAAAAATCAACACAAAAGAAAAAGTACCTATATAAATGAATATTGATTGATTGATTGATACCTGCACATTACTATATTGTTCCCTGTTCTCTAAGTTCTAATTATTTTGGGTCTCTGACTACTGATGCTCCTAAATGTGTTATCTTTTGTCTACTAATCCTGAAAGCAGGACTTGAAGCTGTACAGTTTTTTTTAATCTTTGAGGAATTTTTTGTGAGTGAAATTGAGTGAAATTTAAATAGTTGATTCTCCAGTACTGTGGACTTCATTATAATGTATGGATCTGTCTCTTTGTTTAAGCTATGTTAATATTTAAACTATAGCTTTTAGGATTTTATCAAACCTAGTGCTGCACATTATGAAAAAACCTTGGAAATGACTGACAGGTGACAACTGTTGTCCTTGAGTGTAAGGATTTCTGAAATCCAAGGTCGGTTTTCATTTCATTTAAAGTTATTTAATTCCTTGAATACACATTTTTACCTACCACTCACTTCTCTGCCATGATACTACGATGAACATGGTAGATAAAGCATTTCATTAGCAATGGAGTCTGTAATGGACTTTTTTTGTCATCAATATCATCCATTACACTCACTCACCAGTAACTTTAACATGGTTTGGACTAGTAGAAATGATCTCCTGTTGTTTAAGTACTGCAGATACTGAATCTGCACATGCTTTACAGCTCACTGCTCCTCCTTTCTCCCTCACAATGTTGTCCAAATATGCTAACAGCTTTGAACTTTCAGTGTTCCTCTTCCACAAAACTTGTTCTCCACACATTCTGATCATCTCTTTTAAAGGTGGATGGTCCGTGTTATTTTCCTTGACATCTGAACTCTCCTCTCTGGGTGATGATATTAGTATCAGTGAATGATCAAATGATTGATCACTGAAGAGTTGAAGAACTCTGCAGAGTCTCTGTTTGTGTTCCTCAGAGAAGTCTTCAGGCTGTAGAACCAGCAGGAACACATGAGGTCCAGGATCAGAGAGTCTCACACAGGTTTCTACATGTTCTATCAGTTTGTCTTCAGATATGTTTGGATGCAGCAGATCTGGGGTGTTGATGAGAAGTATTTCTTTTTCCATCAACAGTCCTCTGACTGTCTGACAGCAGTCTGGTTCTTCCTCAGGGTCGAACACAGTTTCTCCCAGTAGGAAGTTCCCCACTGAATTCTTCTCAGACGAGCTGTTCCCCAGCAGAACAACCCTCACCTCAGACACTGAGAAGAAAACATTAAATTATGTAAGATATCTGTGTGTGAACTTCAAAGGTTAGAAACTGAAGTTATCGACCAGAGAGAGTTTCACTAACAAAGACCACGCCAACTAAGATATGAGTTTAAGTATTTATTATGTGTGAGAGTTGGAAAAACTGAGACATGGAGCTCCTGAGGACAGTTTAATAATGAAGTTGTTTCCACTGATGTATGTTTGGATAGTGGTTGTTCTAATCTTTACGATGGAATGGGCGTGATGTGATGAAACTGGAAATGGTAAGGACGCCGAGTGATCAGAGTAGTGAGGCTGTGGGCGGGGGGAGAGGACGGAGGTGTGACAGTGAGGAAGTCATCAAGTAAATGAATGACATACGGGATTTTACAGTTGTTAATCAGGATCCAGCACAACACCTCAGACAAGGAGTCAAAGATTTTTGGGCTGCTTTTACACCCAAAAGTCAGGCAAACAGAAAAGTAATAAGCGCCCTTCCAGAAAATGCCAAAGAGTTGCCAATAGTCAGGGTGGATGCGGATGACTGAAGGCACTAGTAATGTCTGCTTTGGACACCTTGACCTGCGAGACAGATCAGAGAAATGGCATGGTCGATTGTGGCATACTGCATAGAAAAGTCTGGGCTGGGGTTGAGGCTGTTGATACTCGGGACAGTGGAGCCATGGAGGGAAGAGAGGTCGATGATAAGTCTCTTTTTACCGGAATATTTTCTTGTGGCTATGCCTATGGGATTGATCCTAAATAAGGAGAAAGGTGGGCTGGAGAATGGGCTGATCTTGGCTGACTGAAGATTAGGGCAGTTATGGGAAGAATCGGGCATTACCTGTAAACTGGGATGGAAACCGTGTTTAAAACCATGGATGAGGTAATCTACAAACTGGCGGTCTGGGTGGTTATGTAAACTAAGAGCTAGGGCAGGGATGTTGATGGCAGGTGTGGAGGAAGCGACAGTTTGAAGCATTGCAGCCAAGATATTTAAAATTATTACAAACCATCCGACCACCCTGGAATAGCATAAGTCTTCCTCTTCTGTCCCTGCCTTCGGATGTCAGCCAGTTTAGGGGGGGCTGCAGAAAGCAAGCTGCTGATGGCGGGCTTTGGTTTTTGTACTGTCAGAGGTCTAGGCAAAGGTGTGGCGAGTGTTCATGCCATGGCTGGGTGGGATGGGGCACCACATATTTCACAGTAGAGGGAAGAGCAGGCCGCGAAAACACGGCAGTATAGTTCATTGTCCAATGTGCCCCAATATGTCCACTGGTTGAATTGGCTCAGTCTGCCTGCTGCTTGGGAAACGAAAAGGATGTGATATGTGTAAAAACTGTTACTTACAAACCGCAAAGAAAGATCGAGGATGATAAATGAATAGTCGTCCAACTCTGACTTTCGGTCTGGGAAGGCTGAACAGATAACGTTGCGGAATAAAGAAAAGGTGAAAGCGAATTCGGTGGGGGTGAGTTCCTTAGAGCGGGAAGGAGGTTGCTTCAGTTCAACAGGGCCTATGGAAGTTTGCAGCTCCCTAGGGAGGTGGGAAGTGCTCATAGAGGGGAGAAGGAGAAGTGTGAGGTCGACGTAATTACCGGCTAGGATTTGTTGCCTAAGTGCGGTGGGTACGGGGGAAGGTTGGGTGGGTGTGGCTGCGCGGGCTGGAGGCAAGGCAGTGGTGAAGGTATGACTATTAGGTGGAGGAATGTAACCGGAAACAGTGTAACCTGCTGTGGAGGGAAGAAGTGTGTTAGTGGCAGAAAACAAGGCACATGTGGGATATGGGGAGTGGGGTGTTGCTGCGAGTCGGTGTAAAGTTTGTAAAGTGTTGCTGAAATGGATGTTTAGGCGTTTGAGCTCCTGCTTCAAGCAGACGACACCCCAGGCTGAAGCGTTTGGAGCCAGGAGACGGTCGGGTAGCTGGCAGCGGAGTGGTGGGTTCTTCCCCTGGAGTCGCTGCTAGGTGTATCCCAGATGACGGAAGCGGTGTCTGAGGAAGAGGGACATGAGCCCCAGGGACCTTGGACAACTGAGCGCTGCCGAGGTTGCCGAAATGACTGGACTTCAGGTGATGGGATCCGGACTGGGAGAGTCGGCGAATAAGTCGTCGTCTGAGGCATTCAGATAGATCTCTGAAACCATGGTAATCAAGGTAGAATGATGTATTCTGTCACAGGTCGTATATTCGAAATGAGACAAAGGGGGATAGAGCGGATAGGGTGTGACTTAAATACTGCTTGTGCAGAAATTGTGAAGGTATGAGGCGTGGTCTCTGTTCCAGAACTTTGTTATAAAACTTCATTTAAAGGCAGTTTTGGAGAAAGTCTGTCAATTTTGTGTATTTCTTTAAACCATATATTTTGTACATATCTCATCAACACTGTAAATTGAGATCTCATTGAAAACCAGAATATTTCTGAGTAAGGTCAGTTTGACTCACTATGAGGTGGTAGGAATTCAAAGCTGCTGCGCTTCAGTGGATCATCTGTAATATACAAACTCATTAATCCAATTTATTCTTTTGCATGTATTCTTTAATAAGAATGCTGATGAAAGTTACAGCATGTTGCATCATTGTTGTACACCGCCTTTTTTCTGCACAATCAATTATTATTGCACTTATCTTATTTGCACACGAAAATGTTCAGCTAACTAACATAAAGGCAAACAAAGTTTAAAAAAACTTCAAGATTCAGTTACCGTCGGTCAGTTCGGCAGGAAGAATCGATTCATATAGTCCGTTCATTAGTTCATTCAGTCGTGTTTCCGGTAACGATGGTGCTAACAGTCAACACAACACAGTAGTTCAAGGTAAATAAATACATAGCTGCAACTTCATGATTATGTACAGTACAACAGTGGCTAATGTGTATACACCTTGACATTAAATGTACATGTATTGAAGGTAAGTAGAGAGTAGGCTCTGGCTAAATCAGCTAATTTATTGTCTTCATTTTTTGTTCACTTTCAGCAAGGGCTACTAAATAAAGAAATAAAGACCCAATATGCTAACAAATGTGTTTAAAAGCAGGGCAGAAATATTGTAACGAACTGGGCCACGTTACTGTTATGTGTGATTAAAAAAGAGAGATTAAGCCCAGATACTTAAGTCATTCTGTCCATATCTCTCCTGTCGGTCTCATTCAGTCAGTCATTCGCTCTCAAGATGTGTTCAGAGACACTCAGGAAGCTAGCACTTAGTTTAACATTCGCTAACACTTGGAAATGAGTATCTTTCCTGAGTGTCTGTGAACGCATCTTGAGAGTGAGTGACTAAACAGACAACATATGATTGACTGGCTCTGTCAGTCCCTCTTCACCACTCTGACATCTTAACAGTTAACACAGTGAACTAAAGAACGAGAGAGAAGTGAAATGGGGAATCAGGTCAGTTTGTTCATTCGAACTGATTAGTTCGCGAACGGGCCATCTCTAGTATCAACATTGTTAATAGTAATAGAAGTATAAGTAAGGTCAGTTGGACTCACAGTCAGGTGGCAGGATGTCATACAAGTTGCTGTACTCCTGTGAATCATCTGTAATATTAAAAAAAATCATTCATTTATTCAGTTTATTCTTTTCCATGTATTCTTCAATAAGGATGCGGATGACAGTAACAACTTTGTCAATAGTAATAGAAGTATGACTGAATATAAGAAAAAGAAGAGAAGAATACATGGAACTATAAGCTTTATCAAAAAAGAAAGTTTGAAGCCTACTTTTAAATGTAGAGAGGGTGTCTGCCCCCCAGGCTGAATATGGACAATAACTGAAGGCTCTGCCTCCCATTTTTAGACACTAAGAACCATAAATAGGTCTGCATGCTGGGAGTGCAGTGTTCTAGGAGGTTGATGGGGTACTATGAGCTCTTTAAGATATGATGGAGCCTGACCATTAAGAGCTTTGAAAGTAAGGAGAAGGATTTTTATTCTGGGTTTTACAGGAATCCAATGCAGGAAAGCTTAAGTGGAAGAAACACAGCTGCATTCTGGAGTCTTTGTCATTTACAGGAAAAATAGTGAATATGTGTAGGCATAATGTACAGACATTACATTTATCCATATGGATGAAATTCTTGTTCCCTGCTACTTTGCTATTCTGGCAAACTGCAATTACATTTAAGTATATTAATTATAAACACATTTTAATTAGTGCATACAGTATATGTGAGGTGAAGACTGGACTCACCAGAAGCTGCAGCCATTCTGTCACTCTGCTGGAAACCACAAGAGAGAAATTCAACTGGTGCTGCTACCTGATAAAAACACAAAGAAAAACAGAGGGATATATATATATATATAAAAATGTATAACCTCTTCAAACATCTGAACATGCTGCACTTACCTAAACTTGTTGATGTTACCTCCAGTTGTTGGTCGGTCATAGTGTTTCTTCCAGCAGATTGTTTACAGTTGTTGGAGTTACTGTGACAGTTTTTATCTTTAACTCTGAAACAACATCAGACCTGAACAGTAAACATACAAAATAAAAAATCAGTTCCCAGTCAAATGATGATAGTATGACATTAAAACAAAGACATATCTTGAGAAGAAAATACAGAAATCCATGTACACTATAAGATGACTCTCAATAGTCCTGTAAATGAAACGTTAAAATGATTAAAATTTGTGGTAATTTCTTGTTCTGTAGTTTGTGTCGTTGTGCTACGAGACAGAACTGTAATGTAGATACACTCAGTGTTTCTGATAACTCTGATTACAACCATAAAGCTAAGTTATAAAATTTAAGAACAGTGGTATTGGCAAGGTTTCATAAAATAAACACACTGCAGCAAAAAATCAATAATTTATTGACATTTATCAAAATGGTTGTCAAGCAACACACAGACGCACTGGTAACTGTGCTGATGAAGCTAAATAAACGTGTCAACTGAGAGTCTGGTTTAGCTCCATTTGGTGTTTGTTTCTAAATCAGTAGATCTTTCTCTGCACACCAACTCTGAGAACAGCAAACGGTCCGTTTAACTGTCCTGAGTTTTTTCTCGACTATCCCAGCTCTTAACCCAAACCCTCAATCCTGTCCCATGTCTTTCCATCACTCATCACTCAACTCAGCAAAAACTGAACATTTAGTGAAGAAGTAGAACTGTTGAATCAAACTACATTACACTGATTCATTTTATCTATTAAGACATTCATTTCTTTCTACTCACCTTAACTTGTGACGGAGGTGTTTCACCTCAAGTCCAGAGGATGTCCAGACTTCACAGCGATCACTGACCTACTGAGTGAATGATAAAGGTGTGTGAGGAGCAAATAGTTCACCTTTTTGGGCGGAGTAACTGGACTTCGATCCTGACTCCAATCAAGATTTAAAGAAAGATTACTTTATTGTTATTTTTCAGAACATACAACGAAATTCAGGTGCGCTCAAGACCAGACTTGGTAATGATTAAGAATAAATAAAAGCATCCATCCATCACTCATATACTCTCATCTACACAGCAAACAGACCATACGCTCATTCATGCCAGCGTATACAGTTCAAATGGGATAATTAAAAAAAGTCAGATATTATTGCACACTGTTATAATAAACAAATGATTGCACATTTAGTTGTGATGTGTTCCAGGGCTTTGCTTTCAGTGCAGAGTTCATTACGGTGATGGCTTTGGGATAAAAACTGTTCATAAAGCGTGTGGTGCATGTTTTGATGGACCTGTAGTGTTTCCTGGAGGGCAGAAGTTCAAACAGTTGATGGATTAAGGTGGAATTAATCTTTTAATCTTTTAATTAAGTCTCTGAGGATATATTAATACAGTACAACATGAAGGACGGTGTTAGTTTATTATCCAGTGCGTACATCGTCAGGTGTGGGTCAATTTGTCAGATTCTCAAAACACTGAAAACACTGAAAGCTTTTCTGTTTTCATTTTCAGAAACCATTATGTCGAAACCGTGAATACAAACTCATTCACCTTGATCATTATTTCTCCAGTCAGTGTTTATCAGGTTATTGCTTTATATGTAGCAGGACTCGTCCCCATATGTTTATGATTGTATTCTTACAATCATCATTTCTACAATTATTCTACAGCCATGTAAGTGGTGGATTTGTCCAATCAGGTTTTGGTGTCTGAGTAAAAGTATAGAAATCAGTATAGAAACAATCATTTCTGCTTTTTTCCCCAAATTAGAACTGAAGTTTTTGCACTAATTTAGGCACAAAATTGAAACACATTTTTAATTCCACTTTTTGTTATGAATAGTATGTTAAAGAGCATATTGCAGGTTAAAGTTTTTACAAAATGTATATGTAATGTTGTAATCTTTATTTTGAAAAGTTAATGGAGGATTTAAAATGTTTTTCTAGACATGAGGGCAAATTTAGTTGAAAAAGTCACAGTTTTGAGCAAAGTGCGTAAAACACTTTTTTTAAACAAAAGACATATATGTATATAATCAACTAAGTTTCTGTACTGTAGAAGAAAAGTAAACAATGCAGAAATAAAAACATCAAATTAATATGAATACTAACATGCAGGTAAACCTTGATCAGATGATGATTCACTCAAACTTGGCAACAACAGTCGTCAAAATAAAACCGACACAGATGAAGTTTCTGGGTGGAAACTTAATATAATGACCTACCAGACATTTAGTGCTGTCTCATAGTTTCAGCACATTTCATTTTTGTCAAATTGATTTTTACTGATCGTGCAAACTGAAGTCAGTTACTATATATATATATATATATAACTCATCACTGAGGTGAAATGCCCGGTCAGATGTCTGGTTTATTGGTTTATTATAATATATATCTGCTGCCATGGTGCAGATCTTAATCAACATCCTGGTCAGAGTTAGAAATGTTCAGTATCATTAACAGAGTTTCTGTCAGATTGAAACAGAAGCTCAGATCAGCTGTTGTTACCTGAGTGAAGTTTTTATCTTCATTTACTTTAATGATGGTGAAAGATGCACAGCAGAAACTAATCTAGTAATAAAAGCTGTGCTCTAAACAAGTATTACGGCAATATTTTGCTTTTTGTTGTTGTTTTATAGCTTAGGGTGTGTGATCAGATTTAAAGGTTTTTATGTTACTAAGCTAAGCTTTGGGACAAAGGTCTGAGTTATTGGAGTTTAACAGTGTGTTGCATTCAAGTTCGGCTGCAGAATCAGAAACTAAGTTAATGTGAGGAGGAAACCTTTGTAAGTCGTATCTTTACCTACATTTTAGGACGATTAGGACATTTTTGAAAGACTACAGTAGTGTGTGTTGTTTTAATTAACTTAGAACAGTTAACAAGTTGTATTGTTCATTTCAGGAAATGAATATCTGCCTCCATCCTCACCTCCTCACATCCTTACATCCTTACATCCTCTCCTCCTCACACCCACACGTCCTTACATCCTCACCTCCTTACATCCTCACATCCTTACATCCTTACATCCTGTTTGTTTAGTCTGAGCGGAGAAAAACATTTAAAGTTTATTTGAACAAGCTCTGTTTACTGTGTGTGTGTGTGTGAGTGAGTGAGTGAGTGAGTGAGAGTGTGAGAGTGTGTGTGTGTGTGAGAGAGAGAGAGAGAGAGAGTGAGAGTGTGTGTGTGTGAGAGAGAGAGAGAGAGAGAGAGAGAGAGAGAGAGAGTGAGAGAGACAGAAAGTCAAAACAAGTTAAATGTTTAATTTTTTAACAAGCTGCTGTCAGTTATGTAAGTTGTTGCAGAGTTATGAGCTGCTGCAGTGGACTCTGGTATTTATGAGCCTTCAGCAGCCATCTGGACTTCTTCAACAAGCTGCTGATGCATGTTGGGACATTTTCTGAGGGCTTTTAGTGTCTTTGGGGGGTCCTGTGTACTCTGCAGGGAATTATTCTTAACCATATTTATCTGTGAACATTTTTATTTTCATCTTTGTTGTGTTAAAATCTGCCTTCAAATAACCAAACGTTCTCCCATCAGACTGTAAGAGTCCTCTGTGAAGTGTGCAGGGTTAGTTAACATATTAGATGCAGTTATTTATCAGTATTTCATATTGGCATGTTTTATATTGTCTGGTGTTTCTAATATTTGGTCCTATGTATGTAAATGAGGTGGACAAAATATTAAAAACACTCAATGTAAAACAGAATCACCAACAAAAGTAATGAACATGTGAAGAAGACCAACATATTTAACCTGAGTAATGTGAGATATTAAACATTTCTACTGAGGATTTTCTGCTTTTCTTTGTCTCATTTGATTGTAACTGAGTCGTTTTTGGAGTGCTGAATCACAGAAGACATTTCTCAGGACAATTTTTTATTATTTTTTCATATTTTATATTTTAATGAACCAAGAAAATAATCAGTAGTTTAATTGACAATTGAGCTGTGGTGGAAGTATAGTAACAAAAAGACTTTGCTACTAAAAACACTGTAACCCTGAAACATAGAAAATGAAGATTTGACTCATTTGGACGCTGAAGCTTCATATTAGCTTCACATCAACTTTTAAATCCATGTTTAAACAGAAGGAGGACTGTGGATTTAGTCCTCCATCACTTCCTGTAAACATTATGAAGGATCTAATGGTCAGTATGAACAGGAGGAATCATTACAAGAAGAAAAACGCATTTAATATACATTTGAGCTCCTGACTCTTGGTTTTAGATATTACTGTCAACCTTTCCTTTAAGAGCAGTTAACATGAAGATTAAAGATAAACAACAACAAGCTGCAAACATCTCACAAAAAGAAGAAAAAGTTGATGACGTCATTCCTGATCCTGCCTGCAAAGCTCTGATTGGCTCGCTCGTTTTTCTAAGTGAGAACAGCCGTCACAAATCAGACCTGTGTGAACTGTTTAAGATTCAGGAGATGGAGGTGGAGATTCAGGTTAGAGAACTTTAGATGATCAATAGTTTTCTAGGATTTGGGGAATAATGAGTATTTGTGCACTGCAGAGAAGAGTGAGTCTGTTTGTAAGTTAACTGTCACACATACATTAAAGTCCTGTATAGAGCAGGTATGTGTGGTATAGTCAGAGCTATAGGGCCTTCAAAACATGCACATTTAGTAAATTTGTGCCTGTTAGCTAACACAGTTAACAGATCCAGATGTTTTTTCTCTCAAGCTCTTTTAAGCTCCTTAATGAGAAATATGGAGAGAATGAGGAGCAGCTGGGATGTAAAGTGTTAAAGGTCCTGAAACCTGTGGATTTATAGATCTGTCCTGCTGCTTTTTACATGCTCATCACATCTGGGTCAGGAGGCCCCCGCGTGCCTGCGGCGGCGGCGGGACAGGCGTCTGCATGTCTGCTGTCAGCACGGACACATAAATACCTGGACGTCCAGATGCTGCTGTCACTGTCAGACTGTCTGCAGGTGGAAGACTGAAGAGACGCCAACATGGTCCCACTGAGGCTGGTCGCCTTCGGATGTGAGTATCCTCTCTGCTCCACAGCGCCTCATCTCAGATTCTTTTTTACTCTTTCTGCTGAAATCTGCAACTCGTGTCCTAAATATGTTCTATAATATGAATCATACTAACTCTCCTTTAAATCTGATGTGAAAAATTACTGCATCTGTTAAAGAAAGCTTGACTGTGTCTCTAAAGTCACAGATAAACATACATTGACTTGTCTGAACTGACTGAACTGGACTTTTAAAGTTCAAGGATTAAACCAACATATAGTGGAGCATAATGTAAAGTATATTATATATTTATTGATGTTAAAGACACAATGTGATACTGTAGAACCTACTTATCTTATTGTAATTAATCATTAAATAAGTGATCAGACATTATGATTCATGGGAAGATAACTGGCTCCATGCAGCAGGCAAAGCTATCATGCTTTATACAGTCATTTATTTTTATTATTCTTTATCTGGCATTTAGTTCAGTTATATATTTATTGTTTTGACTTGTTTCAGGAAGGGGTGGAAGGTTGAGGTTGCATGTTTTTTCCATATGTATTTCCTTACTTTGAGAGGTTTTTTAATGTATATAAAGTTATAATGTATATTGCATGATTCCCTCTGCAGTAAATCCCACTAACTCCCCTCGCAGAAAATCACAGAATATTCATGAATACAGATTAAAATCCTTTTTCTTTTTAAATGTTGTTTAAATTGAGCCAAAGTCAGTGTTTTTTCTCAATGTGCTGTTCTTTAAACTGCTGTTCATATTCATACTGAACTTTATACTTGAAATTGTATTACTGGTGTTTATTAGTTTTTATTAGTAAAAGTTGAAGATATTAAAGGTTCATCAGATTTTACCATGTTAGTGTAAAGTTTAGGCAGGAAGACAAGTAGATTTTTTTAACTCTGTAACTCAGATGACTTCATGTTGTGTTTTCGGTGCTGGATGCAGCTCAGTGTTTCACTCATGCTGACTTCCCTCAGGACAAAACAGAGAAAACAGAACCATGAACATTTAGTATAGAATAGATTATTGTCAGTGTACAGGTATACAAAGACATTTCTGCTGCACTGTCTGAGTGGAGCTCAAATAGTAAGAACATTTAAATTCAAGTTAAAATCCATCCAAATCTTCTGACTTGAATTTTCTTTTTAAAATTGTTTAAATTGAGCCACAGTCAGTTTAATGTTGTGCTTTTTGTCTCTGCTGCTCACATTCTCACTGAGCTTGAAACTGTTTGATTGCTGCTGATAAACTTTTCATTAGTTTTGTCAGATTTTGAGGTATTATGGTTTTATGAGAAGAAGAAAATCTCTCAAACTGATTCAGAACATGTTTGTTTTCCTTCATTTACAATCGAATAATTAAAGCTCAGTTTTTATCCAAGTTATTTATCAAAGTTACATGTTGATAATTTTTGAGTAAAGATATTCAAAACCTGCTTTAATGCACTTTCATACCAGGTGTCATTTTTGTCACATTTATTCATAAATGTTTCACTGTTAGTTTATTACAAACTGGTTATTGTTTGGTTTCTTTTCTGGTTAATCTTAAATATCAGACAGGATTTATATTTTTACTGCAGCGTTAAACTGATTAAAGACTGTGTGTTGTGTTTTCAGTGCTGGCTGCAGCTTGGTATCTCACCCGTGCTGCAGGTAAGTTTAAACTAAACTAATAAAAAATGACTCTTATTTCATTTAAAATATTTCTGTCTCAAACTGATAAACCAGATATGTTCAATTAAAATTATACATGAATGATCTTTTCTGATCATTTCACACAAGACTCAAAGAAACACTGACCAGTAAACACGAAGGAAAGAATGATGGTGATGATGTAATTGCTTGCTGTGTGTGTTTTAACAGAGGGAGAGGTCATCTACGCCTGTTTCAATGAGACAGCTGAGATGTCTTGTGGTGAGAAGACAGAAACACATTTATCTTACTGTCATTATGAGTTCACTGATACTTAAAGTTTCATTTTGCTGCCAATACTTCTCTACTTCTATTCAAGTATTGGAGTATTTTTTTAAATTGTGGTATTGTTACTTTTACTTAAAGACTTCATTGATTTTTCTTTCCACGTTATCATTAAAAAGAAGTGAATAAATGAAAGCTATGTCTCCGTCCTGCTGCAGAGATCGGCACCAAGATAAATCTGGAGCACATCCTGTATAAGGTCGGTGTGGGCACGAGGTGCGGGGAGGGAAAAGCCCAACCAGACGACGGGCCGGACACCTACTGCTCCTTCCCCTGGGCGGAGATGGTGGTGGAGGATCTGTAAGGAAACCTGTAAACATGAATGTATCCGACAGACAGAAGAACTCAGACAGCTGACATTTTATATATGATCTGTGTTTGTCTCCAGCTGTGGGAACAAGCGGTCCTGTCTGGTCCCCGTCACAGAGAGGGTGTTTGGTGAATATCCCTGTAAGGAGCAGACCAGGTACCTGGAGGTCTCCTACAACTGCGTCAAACCACCTACCCCGCCTCCACCTCCACCCCCACCCAAACCTGACTGTACGTACACACACACACACACACACACACGCATGCATTAATGTCAGGATCATGAGGATTTTCTTCTGATCCTGATTCTTCTTTAAAAATCTTCTTTCAGACCTTTTACATTAATCTGTGGTGCTTTAACATGTCGATCTCACATCTGAAAAAACACCTGGGTCACTTTTACATAAATTCATGATGGCAATTTGACAAAAAAACATTTCTGTAGCACTTTGAACTCATCACAGGTCTGAACAGAAATGCAGCAGCACAAGTTCTAACATGCAGAGAGATAATATGTCCCTCCAATACATTTAATATCTCAGACATCATCACACATGCACAAAATTAGATGAAAAAACTATGAAACACTGTGAAAAAGCCAAGCTGAAGGTAATCTCTACATATCAGATCAGTCAAGATGAACCAGTTTTTCACAAACACAGTAATAATCAGACCAGCTCTATATTTTCAATTTTTATTCATTCCAAAATGCTTTATAGAAATGTATAAGACAGGAAGCAGAATTTGCTCTCTAAAGTATTATAAATGTCCTGTCATGTCTGTATAATGTCGAAATCTCTACTCTGAATGACAAAAATGAATCACTTTGAACAGAGGCTGAACTGAGGGGCTGCATAAAGGACCAGTAGAAGATAAATAATGAACTTTTAACTGGAAATCATGCAAAGATAATCTAGTAGAGACCCAGAATATAAACATAGAGCTGGAAATGTGCAGAATGTCTATAGTAATACTCAATTACATATAGTATGTTTGTATAATAATATGTAGTATTTAGAGTAGAATCTGCATCAAGGCTGGATTAATACTGCAAAGGGTCCCTGGGTACTGCCGAAGTTCGTGCTACAATTTTAATTTTATTCTGACTGGATAACGTTGCTGTTATATGTGGAAACCTTGTAACTCTATATTTAGTTTTGGACATATTAGAGAACATCAAGAGAAAGGGAAAAGTCTTGCGTCGTTGTTGTGGAGCCTGATACAAAAAAAAAAGCGCCCACATTTTTTTTTCTCCCATTATTGAGGGCATCATTTCTATTCAAAGACCCTCAGATTACCCATATGATAGACACGGGCCATGTCAATGTGGATCTGCTGAGACTGGACCTTTAGAGAGGAGTCACACAGCTTCTCTTCATCTCCAGTTACTAAATACTGACGTTCAGCAGCAGCACCTGAGAGTCTGAATCGCCTGTAAAATGTCACTGAAAGAGAAGAACTCAACCTCTCTCTTTAGATCTGGGTGACTTGCTCTTATGTAGGAGGGTGGAGGTGTTAGAGGAGGCCTTTTACATGTCTGTAGGCTATAGTCAGGCAGTAGAAGTCCTGCTGTTTTTACAGTTTCTGAAACCTGTAGAATAAGCTGCAGGAGAGAACCATAAACGTTCAGTCCTAACCACATCCTGCTCATGACACACATTCAGAAACTCTTCAACAGTAAAGTTATGAGTGTGCTCCATCTAGTGGTAAAAAGTCAGAACTGACATATTTACACATGAGAACAAATCATTTCAAAATCTGTTGTTCGTGTTGCTGTGTTTTGTTTTTCTCTTTAAATTTGAGGATCCTGACCCGCATGTCTCATTCTGTGTCTCTGCAGGTGAAGACAAAGCAGCTGAAGAAGCCTAAAGTTCAACATTCAGCGTTTTAAAACTTTATTGTTCACTGCTGTGGACAGAACAGCACGAAGACACGTCACCTGCGGCTCTGACGTCAGACTAATCAGACGAGTTTTTGCATCGTTCATTTAACATCTGAAGATTAACATTAACTTTATAAAACTCATGTTTGTGTGTTTCTGAAGTGTTTGAATTCATGTCAATGAATCAACCTGAGAAATCTGTGAGATGATTTAGTCAAGAAACTGTCTCGATTGATTTTAAGTAAATAAAATAAGATTTCTCACACATTGTTGAAGTTTTATTTGTGCCTATTTCTCAATATTATAAAAATGAATGACTTCATTAATATTGAAGACAAGATAGATGTAGCTGTTTCTTTAGTCATTTTGCTTCATCAACATCACCGACTAGATGAACCTTCAGCTTTTATTTATTGTTCATTTATTCACATTTACTGGCGTTTAGTTGCAGTTTGAAAATAAATCCACCAGAGGGCGATTTGTGACCACCAGAAATCATTACTACTGTAGCGGCTGTTTATCAATACTCAAAATTAATGAAATAAATATAACGTATTAAAGTAAAAGTACTGCAGTATTATGAGTAATGTAGTATGCAGTATTACAGTAAAATTACTGCAGTATTATAGTGATGTAGTATGCAGTATTACAGTAAAAGTACTGCAGTATTATAGTGATGTAGTATGCAGTATTACAGTAGAAGTACTGCAGTATTATGAGTGATGTAGTAATATTGATTTTAATTATGCAGCCCATATGTCAATGGGGTATGTATATGTTGAAAAGGTTTATTTACTTGATCAAGGAGAAGTGAATGATCAGTACACATTATGTTCTGATGCTTCCTTCAATTCTGAAGTTTCTCTCCTCCGGGGATAGACTGTAAACCACACAGATAATGCCCAAGGTTGAGCCATGCCCAAATATGGGCACATCTAACACATCTACAATATAGCTACAGAATTTAGTCTACTGGTCTATAGACAAAGCATTGCTTAGACCTCACTCAGGACCTTTGTCCTCCATCAAACACTATATCAAACCTCTGACTCCAGTTGCCTCTACCCCGTTCAGGGAAAACAGTCAAAGACATATCTGACCTCGGCTGCTATAGCAACACTATCACAATGCTTCCACATGAGCAGACTCACTGCTTACCACTATCTCAAGGGGAGACAGTGTCTAAACCTATTATTTGGTGAGGCCTTGCTATGACCACAAAGCCTAGTTTGACCCAGTGCATATTAATGATGGAACATTCCCTAACAATGTAGTATGCAGTATTACAGTAAAAGTACTGCAGTATTATAGTGATGTAGTATGCAGTATTACAGTAAAAGTACTGCAGTATTATGAGTGAAGTAGTATGCAGTATTACAGTAAAAGTACTGCAGTATTATAGTGATGTAGTATGCAGTATTACAGTAAAAGTACTGCAGTATAGTGATGTAGTATGCAGTATTACAGTAAAAGTAGTGATATATTATTATTTATGACATCATTAGATTATTAATAGTGAAGCATCAGTGTTAGAGCAGCATGTTACTGTTGTAGCTGCTGGAGGTGGAGCTAGTTTATACTACTTTATATACAGTTAGCTAGTTTACACTACTTTATATACAGTTAGCTAGTTTATACTACTTTATATACAGTTAGCTAGTTTATACTACTTTATATACAGTTAGCTAGTTTAGTCCAGTGGTTTCCAACCTAGGGGTGGACCCCTTCAATGGTCAGCAGATGAATGTGAGGGGTGATGAGATGGTAAATGGGAGAGGAAAACTTTGATTTTTGCTGATGCGAAGCAACAACTGGATTTAGCTGAAGACAAAGGATCCTAAATGGGCCGCATGAAGCAAGAGGGGGAAGCGGAGGGAGCGCACCTGGGACGCCAGGTGTCACTGTTGAGCCCTCTGGAGGTGTCGGTCTGCCAATATAACACTAATGAAGGAGAGAACACACCTGATGCTCAGATAACGTGATTACCTCTATCTCGCCTCACATCAACCAAGTGCCGACTAAACTTTGGATTTTAATATCAAGTCCTGCGACCTCAATAAATTGATTTTAAAAGATAAAGCAGTATCAAAGGAGTGTCAAATAAGTAAAAGTACACATTTTATAGAAAACCGGGGTAAATACCAGTCAACCAGACTTTCTGCAAAATGTGTACTTTTAGCCTACTATTTAGCTTTTACTATGCGCGTCTGATAATAGGATTTAAAATGCGCGATGTTACTTGTAATGGTGTGTTTTTTACCTTGTGGTGTTGACACTTAATCATAATCTAAGTAAAACTCAGAGTACTACTTCCACCACTACAGGTCAGCAGAGACTGTAATATGTGTCCCTGAACATGATCATGGAGCCTCAGACTGAGTTTCGTTTAAATCGCTTCAGTTATTGATGAAATGAAAGTGAAAGTAAAGCGACTCTTCCTCCGCGGCTGCCTGCCGTCAGTCAGTCAGTGTTTGGACGGGACGGCTGGATGATGGAGGGGTCTGTGTGTGCCCCGGTGATCGTGGAGGGAGACTGGACTCCGGCTCAGACCAGAACCGTGAACAACAAACTGAAAATTTACTTCGGGAGCAAGAAGAAGTCAAACGGGGGAGACTGTGTGGTGCAGCTGGAGGAAGCAGCTCCGAGGGCCGCAGTTTACTTCAATTCAGAGGAGGGTGAGTCTCTGTAGAAAGCTCCAACACAGCGGGCAGGTTTACTTACAAGTCTGATTTTAATACATTATAAAGCTGTAAAGAGTCAAATAGTCCAAAAAAAGTAAAGTGACACCGAGTTTAAACACGTTTCTGCAAGTCACGATGGATGAAAACAGAAAGTAAAACTGTGACTCGAGTTTTGACACAATGAGTCTGTTCACTGTTGATCAGTTTAAAGAGTGAATTCAGCTTGTTTGGTCTTATTTCTATCTTTAATCTTGAATTCGAGCTTTCAGCTCTCCGATTAGCTCAGCTGACACATTTAAAACATCACAGCTGTCAATCAAACGTCTATAAAGTGACGAATCATCAGTTGTAAGTTTAAACAGTTTATATTCTCCTATCACTATTATATCAAAGTCAGTTTATAAAAACACTGAGTGTCAGTGAGTTGGCTTCCCAGCATGCACTGCAGCTCTTCAGGTCCTCCCTGTTTCAAGATGAGTCACAGCAGGAAAAAAACATCCATGTAGAATTAACTCATAAAACACATGACTCAAGATCAGTGATGGAAAGTAATTAAGTACATTTACTTCAGTACAGTTTGAGGTACTTGTACTTTACTGCAATACAGTTTGAGGTACTTGTACTTTACTGCAGCACAGTTTGAGGTACTTGTGCTTGACTGTAGTACAGTTTGAGGTACTTGTACTTTACTGTAGTACAGTTTGAGGTATTTGTACTTTACTGTAGTACAGTTTGAGGTACTTGTACTTGACTGTAGTACAGTTTGAGGTACTTGTACCTTACTGCAATACAGTTTGAGGTACTTGTACTTGACTGTAGTGCAGTTTGAGGTACTTGTACTTTACTGCAGTACAGTTTTAGGTATTTGTACTTTACTGTAGTACAGTTTGAGGTACTTGTACTTTACTGCAGTACAGTTTGAGGTACTTGTACTTGACTGTAGTACAGTTTGAGGTACTTGTACTTTACTGTACTACAGTTTGAGGTACTTGTACTTGACTGCAGTACAGTTTGAGGTACTTGTACTTTACTGCAATACAGTTTGAGGTACTTGTACTTTACTGCAGTACAGTTAGAGGTACTTGTACTTGACTGTAGTACAGTTTGAGGTACTTGTACTTTACTGTAGTACAGTTTGAGGTACTTGTACTTTACTGTAGTACAGTTTGAGGTACTTATACTTTAATGCAATACAGTTTGAGGTACTTGTACTTGACTGTGGTACAGTTTGAGGTACTTGTACTTTACTGCAGTACAGTTTGAGGTACTTGTACTTGACTGTAGTACAGTTTGAGGTACTTGTACTATACTGCAGTACAGTTTGAGGTACTTGTACTTGACTGCAGTACAGTTTGAGGTACTTGTACTTTACTGCAATACAGTTTGAGGTACTTGTACTTGACTGCAGTACAGTTTGAGGTACTTGTACTTTACTGCAGTACAGTTTTAGGTAATTGTACTTTACTGTAGTACAGTTTGAGGTACTTGTACTTTACTGTAGTATTTCCATGTGATGTACTTTCTACTCCACTACATTTATTTAACAGCTTTAGTTACTTTTCAGATGCAGATTTGACACAATGGATAATATAACAAGCTTTTGAAATACAACACATTGTTAAAGATGAAAGCTCAAACCTGATGTAGCCCAAAATGCTTTGCAAAGGAAAATACAATACAATGAAATATCCAAATAAAATTATACATTTAGTAAAAACAAGTTAAAAATAAATATGTGCTTTATTACTTTGTCCTGTCTAAGAATCCTGTAGGATTATTATTTTTTGGGAAACTTCTACATTTTTCTGACGTAAGTGATTGATGTGATTTCAGTGAGAGAGCGAGTCCTCGCCAGGGATGACCATCAGATCACCTTGGAGAATCAAACCTTCAAGTTACGGCTGGTTTCTGCATCAGTAAGTAGAGTTTAGATTCATAAGAAGGTTTGAAGGGTTAGGGTTAGGGGTTATGTATCATTTTAATCAACATGTTAGAGTCAGATTAAAGGTTCACCATCTTACAGACTGTCAGTCAATCAGTCAATCAATTTTTATTTATATAGCACCAAATCACAACAAAAGTCATCTCAAGGCACAGAGAACAGGTCTAGACTGTGCTCTTGAATTTAATTTAAAGAGACCCAACATTCATAATCTCAGGCAGAACTGGGCTCTAGAACTGGCTGTCAGGTGTCCAGATGAACAGTAAACAGGTTTTCCTCACTGTAATCATCCCTCCTGTTCATACTGACTATTAAAACATCCCTTTAAAAGCAACAGTTATATGTCACTCTGGATTGGTTGGGGTCACATGATGTAGAGAGTGAGCTTCACGCTTGAATCCTGCAGGTGTTTTTACCTTCATGTTAGTGAAAGATATCACTTAAAGGAAATGTTCACAATTCTTCAAATGTGTCTGTAAAGCAGCAGTCAGGTGTTTATATGAACAGTGAAAGAGGTTTTTCTTGCTGTAATCATTCCTCCTGTTCATACTGAATATTAAAAGATCTGCAGTCATTATAAAGTATCTGATCAGCTTCTATTGAGCTTCAGCAGTGTGAGCATCAGATTCCCTCTTAGTGTTTCCTGTTGAGCTGTGGTGGAAGTATAGTAACAAACAGACTTTGCTACTAAAAACACTGTAACGCTGAAACATAGAAGATGAAGATTTGACTCATTTGGGTGCTGAAGCTTCATATCACTTCCATTATAAACATTATGAAGGATCTAATGGTCAGTATGAACAGGAGGAATGATTGATCAGAGAATATTGACTGTTGGTTGTGCAGCAGACTTTTCCTTCACTTCTGAGCTGATGGAAAATTCAAGTGATGATGTCATGATAATCTGGTCTAAAAATAGATGAATCAATCATACGCTGATTGTAAACTGATATGAGGAATGTGAAGGCTGCAGCACTTATTCTTTGGTGATAAGTTGAGCAGAGTTCAGATGAGCTGCAGGGAGGAAACATCCTGCAGGAAGGAACAGTGAGGTCATTCTGAGGATTGGACGGGGTAGTCAGAGTGTGTTTTTAATCATGTTTGTGTTTCTTGTTTCTTGTTTCCTTTCTCATCCCAGATTTCTACATTTTCATTAATTCACTCATTTGATGTCTATATGGCTCTTGACTCTTTATCAACCCGTCATTCAGCAATAGATTTTACATAATACTCATCTGACCTCCCCAAACACACCTACCGAGTCTGTGTGACGGCTTTAAACTGAGTCACCTGCTGCTTTAAAGCTAAATGTAAACACATTCCTGTTTGTGACGGCAGCAGGAAGTTGGACTTTAACACTGTTCTTCTTCTGCTGTTGCTGTCTGAGTGTAGGTGTGGTTCCTCTGTGATACAGTGATAACCTGACTGACCGGCAAACAGATTAATAATGAACTAATGATGATGATGTGATGTTTCACTGTGAGGTTTAGGAGACTATAAAAACACCAAGGTGAATACTAGCATGTTGAAGGACGAGTTCATATTTTCACAACAGTCAGGAGCCCAAATGAACATTGGAACCTGTTTTTCTTGCTGTAATCTTTCCACTTGATTTGACTAACTCTGCTTCACATCTACTTTTAAATGACTGTGTGGAAACACTGTGGATTTTATCCTCCATCACAACATTGAAAGCACATTTGACGTTTATCAGTTGTGTCTTAAACAAAATGAACATTAAGTGGTGTAAAAAACTTTTAATAAGTCAGTATGAAGATGAGGAATGAGTACAGCGAGGCACTGTCCATATGGAGACCTGACTGCTGGTTTAAGACTTGAACATTTGTGTATCTGTTTTTTTATTTTATTTTTTATCTCTTAAACTCGTTCCTGTTTATTGCTGCAACATTCAATCAAATGGAGATATTCTGGATGTCTTTTACATCATTTCAGACACATTTCCTCCAACCTGAGCCTATTTGACATCCTTAGAAATAAGAAAATGTAAAAGTTCAGTTTGTAAAAGTAGATCTTTTTAGAAACAAGAGATCTTAAAACTCTACATAGACTGGGGAAAAGAAATATTAAGCGATGAAACTAACTGCAAGAGCCAGTTAAACATTAACGTATTGAGCAGCAGTAAAGTCGTCATTGGATCTTTATATCATATCATATAATTTTATGAGTGTTCAGATATCAGACAGTTAGTTTTGTTTTTCTAGGAAACCCTGACGCTCATTTTGTTCTTTGCATATTATATTTGTATGAATGTTTTGATTTAATTCTCAATAGTTTTAAAGCTTTTTGTTTGTCAACTAAATGCAAATGAGTGGATGGAAAAATCTTAACTTTAAAGGACCATTCCTGTGTTTTGTTTCTTTTAGCCCATTAAAGGGTTGAAGGTTTCATTCCCATGAGTTCTCTATCAGGTCCATTATAAAACACATTATAAAGACCTTTAAAATAAGATTGGTGATAAAGAAACATTTTATAAAATCTGCAACAATGAAAGTTAATCTGGGAATGTTTTGATAATTGATTTATATCTTTCTATCATTTTGGTTTGTCGGTTGGATACAATAGCATTTGGTGACATCAGCGAAAACAAGAGGAAAATATTTTGACATGTTATGGACAAAGCCAAATAATTAAAAATAATCTGCAGATGTATTGATCATGAAAATAATAATGTATATTATGTGATTTACCTAAAGTCTCACTGTGTGTCCATACAGTATGTGAATGCATTTGCTGAGGAGATATTATAATAATATATAATATATATATTGTTGTTTCATCTTATTAGCATGTTCTTTATAATGTGCTGAATGATATCTGAGAACTACTCTTCTCACACTTTTCATGACTGGAAGGTGAAATTGTGCCAATAGTCTGAATTCCCACTGAGACGCCCAAACTAAACTCTTTACAGTCTGCATGTAAAACAGATGTTTAGACTTTTTTCCATCTGCATCATATCATTCTGTTTTTTTTTGTTTTTCCTCCTCAGACCCCGACAAACAGTGACGATGTCTCAGGTAAAAGTTTGTCCTGGTTACCTGGTTCAGCTTTGATGGTCACATTAACGTCACATTGATTTACTCTAATCAGATATCGACACAAATCCTGCTAACATAGAGTATGCTTGACAGAAATTAGACATTTTATAAACAGATTGATGTTTTATTTCTGCTACTGTGTTCATGTGTGCAGATGAAACAAATGAAAACAAATGTGATTCTCTTTACTCTCAGATTCATCGGCAGATTCAAAGACACAGAAGTCAGAAGTTGAACCTGGAAATGGAGCTTCTGCTGAGAACAAAGAGGGTAAAAACGAGCATCTGTGTTTATAAAAGAATAAAACCTGAATGAAGTTTAGACTGACAGAAAAAAATGTCATTTCTCATCACATGATTCATGTTCTTGGTTTTTGTGACACTTTCAGCCACATCTCATGACTGTGTCAAGCTCAGTTTTCTGCAAATTTCCGGAAAGGACTTCATGTACTTAATTTTATGTTTTATTGTATTGTTCAGATATCACATTTTACATTTGTTTTGGGCTGCATCTTTGTGTGAACAGGGCTACAGATCAAAATATTAATAATAATTTGGCACAATTATAGGTAAGGCAGAATTCTACCCGGTCTAATGAATTAATTATTCAGTGTAATGTATGAGTCCTTCAGTCAGTTCACAGCAGGTCAGCTGGAAATGCAAAAAACGTGTAATGGAGTTTTTGACAAATACATATTTCTTTGGGTTTAGGTAGAGTAGTTTCTTTTAAATCAACAACTCTTTTCAATCTCAACACTACTAAACTTGAATAACTGTCTCAGAAGTTTCCTCATAATTAATATTAAATTATATGGAATATACCATTCTAGGAAATTACAGCATTAGGAAGTAACCTGTGAAATATACCATTACCCAGCTTTACTTTATGATTTTTGCATTGACTTGTTTGTCCAAATTTTCCTTTTGTAATGTTCAAAACAAATGGAGATGAATTCCTTTAATGTAAATAATGGTAGAGAAGGCAGATGATGCAGGTTTTTCTTTATCTCCTCAGAATCGGAGTCCGTTCAGAGCGTTTCGGTGGTGTTGGACAATGTCTCGGACAAAATGCCTAAAGATCTGCTGTTAATGCTGGTGGAGAACATCTCGGGTTTGGACGACAGCAGCTACAGTCTGGAGATCATCTGGGAGACAAACCAAGCCGTGGTCACCTTCAGCAGCCCTGCAGGTAGGAAACATTTGGAAAAACTTAATAAACAGTTAATCCAGGCTATTTACTGGTAAATATAAAAGATGGAAATATGTGATTGATTACAGTAGCATCTTCAAATAAGGATAAAGGAAAAACACTCCTAATGTTCCTCTCTTCGTAGAGGAACATGCCTGGTCCTTTATCACCACGTCTGTTTGCTACCGCCGTCGAGATGCACTTTAAAAGCAAAAACAGCTTTCCTATTGAAGGACATGCACAAATGTTAATGACTTTTAGTATCTTGGGGTTGAAAAATAACACTACATTTTTATTAGTTCGAAAACTTTTGTATTTTTTGGTTAGATTGTTGATCAGTTGGTTCATCACATCTACCTTCATCTAGCAGGAAAAACAAAACAAAGAAGCTGTTATATTGTCAAAGGAGGTGGTAATATCTTATATATCACACCGTCACGTTACGTATTCTTAACATGTGTATTTGTAATTTTGTAGTAAAACTCTTTTTGTCCTTTCCCCCGTTGAGCCGGTTCCAGTATTAAAGGTATAATCTTCTTTTTTTTGCAGATGCAGAGAAGTTCCTCACTGTGAGTCAGAGCAGCCGGAAGCTAGAGAAACATGAACTGACCGCCTGGCGGCTGGAGGCAGCAAAGAGTGTCCGAGTGGAGGATCTTCCTCCAAATATAGTTAAAGGTACACACAGTGTTAAAATCACTCATCATGTGTCACCACAAACTAGTCTTAGGCGTAGAGCAGTGATAGACAAATAACAGCCTGTGGGTCAAATCCAGACCTCTAGAAAATATACATGACCGCTTGTTGAAAGCTGATATTTTCACTTTAATATTTTACATAAAACTTTTACATTATTCTTTACAAATTAAGGTAACAAAATAAACACAATGTGTAAATCTCAATGAATATGTAACTTCTATACTGTCCCCTCAGCAGAGTTAGGCTCAGTAAAGTACATCCAATAAACCTACCAGCAATAAAATGTCCATATTGTTTAAACTCCACAACTTTATCCTATTCAACCATAACAGATTTATATTCACACTAATAAATAGCAGTTAAACAGAAATTGTATGTTCATGCCATTTGTTTTCTAAAGCAACCATGTAGTGACATTTTCTGCTTACAGCATTTATGCCATTGTACTTAAAACATTTCTAATTCCTTTCCAGACATGTTGGAGCTGTATTTTGAGAAGAACTGGAGATTGCCAGATCATATCACCATGATCCCGGATGAACAGGCCGCCATTGTCACTTTCAGTGATTCTAAAGGTTTTATATTTAACTTGACTACTGATATTATGATGACCCTCTGTGTATTCTAACTTTTAAATGTTTAGAAGTATCGTCTCAGTGCGTCTCATTAAACTAAATTTATAAGGATGTGAAGTTTCTGGTAACCTCTTAGACTTTGAGACCAAACAACAAGTAATATACTATTTGGCTAAAAGTGTGTGGACACCCAGATACTCCACCCATATATGAGCATAACAAAGAGGTGATAAGGTCTGGCTTGTAGTTGATGATCCAGTTCATTTAGAAGGTGTTGGATGGAGTGGAGCTCTGTGCTCTGTACACAGGGACATTGTAATGTTGAAACAGAAAAAATACATAAACATACATTTTGTTGTAAAGCACTTTGAGCTGCATTTCTTGTATAAAAGGTGCTATACAGATAACCTTATTATTATTATTATTATTATCATTATTATTATTATTACTATTATTATAAACTGTTGACACAAAGTTGGAAGGACAGATTTGTTGGAAATATTGGATTCTGTAGAATAAAGGTTTCAGAGATGTTAGGATAAGGGTGTCTACATACTTTGGGCCTTACAGTGATAGTGACAAACTTTAAACCAACTCAGTATTATCTAAATGCATTTTAGCTACAAGTAGATCACTTACCTGAGCTTTCTCTCTCTATTCCCTGTGTTGCTGCAGTTGTGGAAAGGATTTGCATAAAAGTAGACTATGTGATGAGATCCATCCCTGTGAAGATTTACCCTTACTACGAGTCTCTGAGCACTGCCTTATACGGCAAAGAACGACCAACATGGAAAATGCCTGAGCCCTTCACAGAGTGTGTTCACCATGCTGTCTGGAAATTCCTCCTAATGAAGAAACTGTTAAAAACCATCAACAGTCAGATGCATCCATACTTCTGCAGTGTAGACTTGGACAACCACAAAGTGAAACTCAGCCCTCTTCCGAGTTTGTTGAGGCAGAAAGATCTGACCGCCAGAGATGTGGATAACTGGATGAGTACTGCCCAAAACGCCTTCTGTCAGCAAATGTCTCAGTACACGGCCTTTGAATGTCCAGCAAACGCAGCTGCGTGGAAAGCTGCAGAAAAAGACATACGCTCAGTTGTCAGGGAAGATGCCTACGTAGTGCTTGATGCATCCAAGGGGATTTTGACCTTGGCTGGCCAGGCTGACAGGATAAAACAAATCAGGGCTCCTGTGGAGAATATCATTCGTAAAGCCATGAGTGGGATTGAACGGCACACAAATGGTGTTTCTGAGGAAATGATATTGTCCCCTGCAATGTTCTACATCCTGAAGCAGGACGGGTTGCAGAAAGCAGCACAGGACATTTCCCCAGAGATGACCCTCTCTTACAATGATAACACACAGAAGTTAACCATCTCAGGACTCCCTGCAGAGGTTTTCCAGACAAAATCATGGATCTTAGAAAGAAATATGCAAATGAGAAAAAAACACCTGGATGTCCACCCAAGTCTTCTAGACTTTCTCAAGAATGTTGATCCCATGGACATGTCCCAGGATCTGTTCACATCTCAAGGCATCAGTGCTATCTACAGCGTTGAGAGCAAAGGGGTGTTCCTGTTGGGAAGCTCTGACCACGCCCTCGATGACGCAGAGAAAAAGATAAAGATGGCTTTGTCTTCTCACACTCTAGATGTTGAAGACCAGGAAGTTCTGAAACTTCAAAATTGGGTTAGCCTGAATCAAAAGCTGTTGGACACCTACAACTCCTCAAGGAAGAGAACAGTGGCCATTCAGTACCACCCAGAGAGAAGAGACAAAGTAATGGTGGCTGGCTTTCTGAATCCTGTGAAAGAAATCAGCCGCAATCTGAAGGAATTCATTGTGAACTACTCACACGTTCAAGAAACCTTTCGTGTTGAGTCCTGCGCTGTTGTTCAGTACATGGACAAGAAGAAAACACAAGATTGCTCCAATATTGCCAAAGATAACAGTGTGAGAGTCGATTTTGATCCAGAGAGGCCAAGAATTATCATTGCTGGGGCTCGTCTTCATGTTCACAAGGCCAAATCTTGCCTTAAGGAACTGACTAGTGCTCTTTTCACTGACGAGTTCATTGTGGACAAGCCTGGAGCTAAGAAGTATTTCCAGTCTCAAGGAAGCCTGTTCCTCTCTACAGTAATGACAGAGTTCAGCTGTGTGGTGGTGCTGCGTCCAGATAACCAAGACGATGAAGAGGAAGAAAACTATGAGGAAGAAAACAATGCATGTTATTGCAAAGTGAAGACTGCCAGCGGAGTTCTCGTTTCGGTGAGCAAGGCCGACATCTGTAACTTTAGCGTTGATGCCGTGGTCAATGCAGCTAATGAAGAATTGCAGCACATTGGTGGCCTGGCGTTAGCGCTGCTGAAGGCTGCAGGACCACAGCTGCAGAAACACAGCGATGATTACATTGCCAAACATGGAAAACTGCGTGCAGGTGATGCCATCGTAACAAGTGGATGTAACCTACCCTGCAAACATGTCGTACATGCAGTTGGTCCACGGTTCTCTGACTTTGACAGGAAGACGTCAGTGTCGCGTCTGAAGCTTGCTGTTAAACAAAGTCTAAGAGAAGCAGAGAAGGTGAGCTCCTCCACCATTGCTTTGCCAGCCATCAGCTCTGGTGTGTTTGGTTTTCCTGTGGAGCTCTGTGCTGAGACCATATCTGAGGCAGTGAGGGAGTACTGCGACAGTCCAGGAGGTCCAGGATCTTTGACTGAGATTCATCTGGTGGACAATATTGATAACACTGTGAGAGTCTTGGCCACAGCTGTTAACAAACAGTTCATTGATCTTGAACCTACAATGACAATACCACAGCATGTAGGCGGAAGAGGCCGTGGGGGTCCAAGGTAAGTTGAAAAAAAATTTCACATTATAATGAACTTTGTCTTTTGATTAAAATGACTACATGAATTCAGATATGGGTGAATATTTAAGGGAGCATTTTGCCATTTTGGGGAATCCTCCTGTTAGGTGCTAACGCAGAATCAGATGAAAAGGTGGATATCAGAGTCATCTCTGTGCATTCAGTTCAGACATAAATCTACTGGGCGTTTTTTTAAAAGGCAGAGAATTTTGTTGGCTCAGGAGCCTGGTTCTCTGCTGTGGTTATTCTGCGTCTTTTTGACCAGTAGAAAGCTCCTTGACCCCAACACTGTCTGATTTACATGTTGTATCTTGTTATCAAACAAGCCTGTTAGATAACCACCAATCCATCCAATAGGAATATTTTACTCTTGACCAACGTGTTGAACCAACAGAAAAAACAACTAACTTGCCTTTCCTAGTTCCACACTAGTAAGATAGTCTTCCATGAATACTGGCTGGGTTTAGATGACTGTAGAGCACAAGCTTACTGTAGCAATCCACTATAGGGTCAACAAATAGTGTCAGTGCTACTTGTTGCTAAAAACTAAAGGTCTCCATTTTAAAGTTTTATTTTTACCACTATTTCAACACACTTGTAGTACTTTATTGTTCCCTTCCCTGCAGGGGTCATAAGCGGGGTTGGGGTCGAGGGCGAGGTGGAAATCAAAGCCAGTCGTCCAGAGGCCATTGGTCTAATGAGAGAGGACGAGGAGGAGCACGAGGACGAGGAGGAGGAAGAGGAGGAGAACGAGGAGGACGAGGAGGAGAACGAGGAGGAGGAGGACGAGGAGGAGGAGAACGAGAAGGAGGAGCACGAGGAGGAGAACAAGAAGGAGGAGGCCGTTGGGATAACAGGGGTGATCAGAGCCCCAGAGGACACGCCAAGTCTGGAGGGTAGGACTCTTTCTGTCTCTTCTTGTTTTTTTCTCTCTCTTCAGGAAGGCTATCAAAACCAGGTCCAACATAAATCCTGGCTACAGAGTTGTGTATGATTAGAACATGTTTTGTTCTAATCAGACTATGACTACATAATCACTACAGAGGAATTTAATTTTATTCTTAGTCAATGTACACGCTGTATTTCATTGTACAACTACAATCTTTAATTGGCATCAAATGCTTTTGCTGACTCCCATTAATACGATATAAGTAGTTTTATTGTTACTGATACATTGTTTTGGTTTTTTGTTTCCTTTTGCCTTGGCTCTTATCACAATAATGTTTTGCATTATGATGTAACGCATTATGAAATCCTATTGTGGCCTTGGGAGTCTGTACTAGACACCGACATTTTCTGAGCTTTTTTTTTTGAGTGACAAAAACCTTTTACGCATGAATGTTCACTGTGATGACATGAGTCCTGTTCTTTGATTGGCTGTAGGCGGGGGGCTTCAGTGCAGACTACAGCTGAAGGTCTGAAGATTGTTCTCTGGGAGGGAAACATTCAGGACCAGATGGTGAGTACCAAGTGATCCTGTGGTGCCTTTTAAAGCATCACATCTGGATGCTACAGTTTTCTATAAACTGCCTGCTATAGTGTATGGATATGTGTAGCTCATCTGTTACAGCTCAGTTAACAAGCCATCTGTATAACTGTCAAACTCTTTGCTGTGGTTGTCTTACCATCCGTCTCTACACTGTCACTGTGCCAAAAATGAAATGCATTTTTGTTATCTATATTAATAATTTAAGAATACAATTTTTTTTGATGAAACTGTCTCTTTTAGGGCTGTATTTAACAACAAATGTTATTGTCAGTCAGACTAGTAGGTGAGGAACAACAAAATTAGAGAAATGTATTAATACAAATTTGGCAAAAACCACTTGTATATGAAAATGTTTGGTCGGTCTTGACCAGACTAGAAATGTTATAGTAGATTTGCTATCTAGTGATTGTTTTGTGAAAAATGACAAATTAAGTTTTGATGTAAAGTAAGACAGTAATAAGTTTCTTAATAAGCTTTCTGCAGTGTTTTTGATGGATTTCTGTCACGTAAATGGGTGGTACATGGTTTCCTATTTGATTAGTTAAGTAACCGTTGGCTTCAGTTGTAGTCCTAATATTTCTGTACAACTCTGTGGTTTTGGTCCACAGACTGATGTTGTCGTCAACACCATCTCAGAGAACATGAACCTGAACCAGGGAGCTGTTTCTAAAGCGATCCTGGAAGCGGCCGGGTCCAGATTGCAATCAGCTGTTCGGTCTGAAGCCGGAGCGACCACGCTGCGATACGGCGACGTCGTTGTCACTGACGGCTTTGACCTCACGTGTAGGAAGGTCTTTCATGCCGTTTGCCCCTTCTGGGACAACGGAACAGGCCAGGCAGAGGAGGTAAGAGGGTCTAACTAATGAGGTTATGTTTTGGGTGTTACACTTGCAGCAGAGTTCAGCATTTAGGTTCAACCATGCGCCTGACTGACTGATAATTGTCCCCATTAATAAGACGGATATAGCCTACTCCTGCTTCATGTATAATTGTTGTTGGTTTTTTTTTAAATTAAAATTGACTGTCGGGTAGCTTAATTACACATAATTTCAGCACCATGAACTGTTCAAACAGCATGGTATTAATTCTTCTTCACATCAATCATTAGTAAGCTTCTATGTATTGAGACTTTCATGAGCCGGGTATTAAATCTACAACAGATTTGTGAAAAATATGCAAAAGTTTTCACACAAATTATGAAAGTCAGAAGGGGCCAAATTTTGCTAATTTAGCAAACCACTGAGTTACATTTAAAACATAATAGAGTAACGTAGTTGAAGAAATATTCCCCTTTAAAGGTTTTGAGCATTAAATACTCACTACCTGTAGGTCTGAAAGATTTGTGATTTTTTCAAATTCATTTCTCAGAAACCTGCACAATTTTGAAGCTCTGTAATTGGACGTTTGTTAATGAAATGCACCTTGGGAGATGTAGTTTGACTTCTCTGCTTGAGTGTTTATGTCCACAGGCTTGTATGTTTGTTTGTTTTTTGCCAAATAACCAGATATTATCTAGTTGCTTTTCTTAATGATTCAACCAGGAGAGCTTCATGTTCATTAAAGATTCAAACTGTCAGTCACACTTTCAATGGGGAAAAATTAGGTGTTACTGCAAGAGCCCAAGATAACCACTCCTGTTTCACCACTCAATTGGTGAAGCAATGCATTGTTTGGTGGGAAAATAGCTCTTTAGTAACATCTAGTGGCAGCCGTAGTAACTAGAGATTGAGAGATTTATAGACAAACAACACTTAAAACAGTCAGGTGTCCATATGAACAGTAAAGAGGTTTCCCCCTCTGTAATCATTCCTCCTGTTCATACTGACTATTGAAAGATCACTTTCAAATGTGCTTTCAATGTAAAGTCATTTAAAAGTGGATGTGAAACTTACACAAGGTTTCTAACTACAGTTGAAAAATAGTCTAAATATGGTAGAATAAATAAAAAGAACAATATTTTTCGATGAATTGTAGTTGAATAGAAGTATCATGTAGTATAAAATGGAAATATTCAAGTATAATACAACTACCTCAAATGTATACTTACAGTGCAGTATTTGAGTAAATGTACTGTGGCAGGCAGGAATTTGAACCAACCTTCCAGTGAAAGATCTCTTTATTGAACCTAATAGGATAGAGTATAGAATACAGTATACCACTTTATACCACACAAAACTTTGCCATCTTACTGCCCTGTGTCAGTCTTGTTCTCACTGTATCTTCTTTATGACTCAGGAGTTGATATCCATCATTCGATATTGTCTGGAAGAGGCTGAGAAGCGTCACATGACGTCAATCTCCTTCCCGGCTATCGGTACAGGCAACCTGAGCTTCCCCAGAGACCTGGTCTCCAGAGTCCTGCTGAAGGAGATCCACAGCTACAGCCGCAGAAGAACTCCTCGCTACCTGAGCGAGGTGGCCATCGTCGTCCATCCCAGTGACAGCCACGCTGTGAACGTGAGTCTGGTTTGATGAAGACAAAGAGAAGTGTTTAAATGTGACAACACAGATGAAATGTGATTCATCTAACAAGAGAATCACAGCACAGTTTGAAATTTTAAATACAGATACTGCACAAGCTGTACTTACAAACATTGGCCTCACCTGGTGGACTGAAAAAATATAATCCAAAATGTATCTGAAGATTGAATCAAGTGGATATTTTCGTTTTTTAGTGCAAAGTAGTGGGTCAGACACAACAATTGTGCAGCTCTACAGAGCTTCTTCGCTTGTTTTGAACTCCCAGTTTTGGTTGATAAATTGTCGATAAATCATTTGAGTCAGCATTGGTTAGGGATGAGGACAACAAATTTGAAAATGGACATATTTTGGGCTCCTGAAGTTAGAAAGCAGTGAGGTTACCAGATCTCTGTAGCTGCTCATCTTTGCTGATGTCTTTGTAATCTATGAACAAAGGATTCTAAGTTCTGAACAGAAAGTGGGGTTTTTTGTATTGTTGGAAAAAAATCACATATTTATATTTTGGGAACATGTTTGTCAGTGTTTCACCAGAGAGTTCAAAGGTCAGACTGGTCCGAGGAACGTTCAACATGAAGCAGAGGATGTTAACGAGTCACCAGTTCGTCAATCACAGAGCCAATCACAACGACCCTCAGGTAAAAAGGCTCCTTTATCTCTAATTTTATCAACAAAATAATTGAAATAACACAAAACAGAAGCAATCTGTAAATGGGAGTTTGAGAATCTGAAATCTGTGATCCAAGATTTTAGAGACAGAACAGTGAGTTTATCAATATTACAGACAGAATGGTGACTTTAATCTGAATGTTGCTTTAATAGATAACTGGAGACAGAGTGGAGAGAGCCATAGTTCATGTGCCATGCAGAGAGCTTTCAGTCCAAGCAAACTTAACAAAGGACAATTGATTACTCCCTTAACCAATGAGCTTACCAGTGATTTCACCTACAGACTCCATCCTTCATGTAACACAGATTGAGAATTTGCTTTTTATGACTGTCCTCAGAGCTTCAGAAGCACAGTATTGGAACGTTTGAAACACTAATGTGAGCTCTATGTGTGTGTGTGTGTCTCAGCATCCTTCAGTCAGGTATCATCCCCCTCCCTCGGTATGTACCGGATGCAGATGGGTCAGCTCACCCTCGAGGTGTCGTCCGGAGACATCACCAGGGAGGCCAGTGATGTCATCATCAACTCCTCCAATAAGGACTTTAACCTCAAATCAGGTGACTGTTCCTCCTGGCAGCACTGGCCCAGTCCATGGTTTCTTCCTCATCTCCTTCCTGTGTTTGACGATGTTAACAATCTAACGTACCGCCTTCTACCTACTCTACAGTGTTCAGTCCTGTCTTTGGCTGTTGATACAAACACGTGAACAAACCACAGACACCTGACTCACCAATAGTCTTATTTACCTAATGATGGTTTAAGGCTGGCTACACTTTGTTTTACAGGTCCTTTCATTTTATTGTAATTTCCTGGAACATTTCTGAGTAATTCAACAGTCAGTATTTTTACAGAATGGATGGTGTGGTTTGGTACAAATGATAGGAAGAAGAGTACAAAAGTGTTAAGTGAATAGTCTGAAGTAGGTTTAACTGCTCGTAGAAAATGTGTAGTTTTCTGGTGCAAATTCATTCTTTAAAACTTTAAATTGACTTTATTTCTTATACAATACCACATAACATAATCCTTTCAAAGAAATGTAATAATAATTAAAGCTTGCCACCCCATGCATGTCGGTTTACAGATACAATAGGGCTTCGTGCTGGTCAGCGCTCGGGCCATGATTAACAGTTATACATAAACTACTTACTTACTATACATAAACTACTATTACTTTATTTTTTTACTTTATTTAATGGACCAGTAAAATAAAGTCTTATTGTGAAGCAGAGACTCATTAAACTCTTTTCTAATTCATCTATCCCTCAACAGCATCTTCCATTAGTTTTTCAATAATGAGAACAATGATAATGTTGTGTGGTGTTTTGTTTTTTCTTCATGATCAGTGACAAAATTATATATTATTTTTACACTTCGATTTAAAATTTGCCCTCTGACTTATAGCTGCATTATTTCATGAATCTGTTGCTCTCCTTATTATTTTTAGGAGTGTCCAAAGCGATCTTGGACAGCGCAGGATTGAAAGTTGAGCTGGAATGCTCACAGATCGGTACGTACCTGGAATTTACTACTATTTATTCACACTTTCTGTAAAACGTTTGTTTTCCAGTGCCAGGCTCATAAATGTCATTATCATTGACTTAAATTATGTTGTCTGAAGAACAAAAACTATTTACCTGCAGCCATTAGCTGAACAACACGGCATTTTTATTTTACAATTTGTTGTAATAACTTGTTATATTTGAACTGTCGCCTTCAATTAATGTCAGTGAGAACTGTGGCGTCGCTATGGTGACAACATGGAGCCTCTGAATCACGTGACAGCCCCTGAACCAATCATAGCACAGAACGGTTGAATTGTCTGAACTCTCTCTGTCAGCAGCTCTGATTTAGAGGCTTAGAGCTCCTCCTAGTGGCTGAAATTGAAAACTGCGCTCTAGTAGCTGTTGATGAACCCTTCATACTAAACTACTACGCTCAACTCTTCATTAAAGTTTTTCAATGGGAAAAAACAACAACAAAAAAACAACCACAGCACAAAGGTTGAAGTTAGTCCCAGTGTATGATTATTTGTTTTTAATGACACAACCTAACCCAAGGCTCCATGGTTCCTATAAAAACTAGACACTAAAACATAGTTATAATTAGAAAATAACAGGAAAACTATGAGATGGATCTTTTTAAAACAAAAAACAAAACAGAAAAACTCAAATTAAGCAACTTATTTAGTTTTGTGTTTTTGTTTGTTTTTTGCTATTGTGGGGACAGTCCTGTTGCTGTGTCCCTCTTTAGCATGTTTCAGTGTGATGTGAGATCCCTCTAATAGCTTTCTCTCCCTTAAATCCTGGCTGTAGTTTGTGGTTGCTCCTCTGATATCTGACTTTTTAACTCATGTTTTTAAATCCTGCCACAAAACAGTCTTACTCAGACTAGACCCTCAAGTGTTTGGTTTCCTCCTGTAGTGAGTTCTCCTGGTTACCAGCCTGGTGCCATGATCCTGACATCAGCCGGGTTGCTGCCCAGCAAAAACATCATTCACATCGTGGGCCAGAACAATCCTGCACACATCAAGGACATGGTTTACTCAGTGCTGAAGGTCTGCGAGGAAAACAAGTTCAGCTCCGTCTCCTTCCCTGCTCTGGGAACAGGTCTGTTCTGACTTTTATTACCTGAACCTGACACAGAAGCTTTGTTTCACTTTTACTGAGTGTGCTCTTAAGGAAAACTCTGCTCCTGAAGGAGCAGAAATGAGACTCAAAGTTTGTGGTTTCTTTCAAACATTTCCATTTTCCTCTCGTTTGTCCGTTATTCGCTCATTTTTACATTTCGATCATTTCATTGGTTTCTTGTGCAGCCATGTTGTTTGAGATTATTGGATTCTAATTCAGATTTCCTAATATTATTCACAAATGTCTCTGTATTATAATAATAAGAACTAAGATGTGATGTGCAGGTAGAGTAGATTAGGAAGTAGATTCTGTCAGTAAAGTCTGAAAAACTGAAATCTGCATAGTTTTTGTCATCATCACTAAAATTCAAAGTCATCAATCATTAACACCAGACCAGCTTCAAAGGACAGAACTGAAACACATATATTTTTAATATTTTTTTGATGAAACTACAGCGTAAATTATCTTCATGAATAAGCCCTGATATCTATACATATCATATATTTTCTATATAAAAAACAAGTTGTGGGAAGATGATTCCTAGTGATTTCAGTAAAACTGGACACAATTTCAACTTTTATAGATTTCCTTTTAAAGTCATTGAGTACATTCATGTTCCTTTTTTGTTTAGAAAATGTTCTACATTTTAAAAAAGCCTGTCACAATTTCAAATATCTTGTTTTCCGAATGCAGCTGGTGAACATTTGTTGGATAAATGACTTTCAAATGTCTACTAAAACTAAACTAAACACTAAACAATTAGTTTTATGTTAGCAATAGCATAGCCCTCAGGATAAACACATTACTATCACCACTGCTGTTAGGAGAGTAAATCATTAGGATGTTGTTAGTTCATTTGTTTACAGGTTATAAATTGGTGATTATAGACACTGCAGTCTGTAGAGGACACCAACAGGACTTTAGAGACACCACCACCTTGTAATGTATCTTAAGGTGGATCTCCTTGTCAAACCTCACATCATCATCATCATCATCATCGTCATCATCATCTTCCTTTCTCGTCCTTGTCTGCCTCTCAGGTCAGGGAGGAGTCGACCCGTCTGCGGTGGCGGAGGCCATGGTTGGTGCGGTGGTGGAGTTTGTGAGGAAGAAGCAGCCGAGGTTTGTTCGGAGCGTGAAGATCCTGATCTTCCAGACGGGCATGGTGAAGGAGTTCCACAAGAGCATGACGAAGAGACAAGGAGAGGAAGTGGAGGAGAAGAGCGTCTTTACCAAGATTAAAGGTATACAAGTGTTTTTTTAATGTTTTTTAATCTGTACCTTCCTCCATCCCTACTGTCTGTGGCTCTACTCTCCAAGCCTTCAGGGTCCTACTGAAGATGTAGTTTCTTTAAAATTGGCACACAAATATATGTAGTTCATTTAATTTTTTTGCCTTTTATTAAAATTTGTTAATTCGGTTTCATCATTTTTTCAGTGCTGACCAAAATGTGAGAAACAAACTGTATTATTTTATGTTGTTTCAGACACTTTCACTGCGTTGTCAAACTTAATTACCGGATCTGGGGAGGAACGCACTACTCGTTTGGTTCTGGATGAGGAGGAGTTTGAACCAACAGTATTTCAGCTGTGTGCTGATAACACCAAGGTTAACATGCATTTATTCACTTTATTTCTTAGCTCTTCGTTTTAAAGGGAGGAGAAAGTACACTGATTAAAACCTTCTTTCATCTACAGAAATGTAAAACTAGTTAATTTATTGAACTATTTCTTGTTTGAACATTTGATGCAGAGACTTTTTGCAGTTTCCAGAAGTCTTTATGTCACAGTAGTTGTTAGACTTAATGCCATTGTACCAGTGCACCAGTGCAAAGATCAAAACCAAACCTGTCTTCACTGACCATACATCTATACCAACTACACTATACAGTGGAGAAAATCATTATTTGATCCCCTGCTGATTTTGTAAGTTTATCCCCTTACAAAGATATGAGCAGTCCATCATTTTTATGACCGGTTTCTTTCATACACATAATGAGTTGAGATTAGGAGAACTTTCCTAAAAGGGACAGGACTAATTTGAGTGCCTCATGGCCACATAACTGGTCTGTGGGGAATTCTTGCTGGTTGGTAGGGGATCAAATACTTATTTCACTCAATCAAATACAAATTAATTGATAACCTTTTATTTAATTTTTTTCTGGATTTTTTGTTGATATTCTGCGTCTCTCTGTTAAAATAAACCTACCAAAAAATTATTGACTGTTCATATCTTTGTAAGGGGGTAAACTTACAAAATCAGCAGGGGATCAAATAATTATTTCCTCCACTATATGTACCTGACAACCAGATGCTGCAGACAAGTGCTTGGTGGATGGATAGACTGTTGGTTATCAAGAAATAGTTTCAGCAATTCTCTTTAAGAACACAAATGATCGTTTTTACATATCTGTTTCAGTATGGATTAAATAAATGAAGCATGGTATTTATTAAGCAGAAACTAGATGGACTGTATGGAAGCTTATTGAATTTACCAATGAGGAAAAAATTTGGAGACCTCTAAGAAATTAGAAAATAAGATCACATAATTACAATTTACAATCTGATAACTATGATTATATTTTTTCTCATTGGTGAGTTCAATGTGCTTCCATATTACTTCCTTCAATTAAAATATCAGGATGTAACGATGCCTCTTTGCATTCAGACACTTTAACCATTTCTCCGACACTACAGGCTGTGAGTCAGGCTAAGAAGAAAATTGAGGAGCTGATTGTGGCTGAGCAGGCGCAGCGAACCATCACCGACCCGTTCATCAGTAAACTGTCTCAGTCTGACATAGAGGAGCTGAATACCCTGCAGAGGCAACTGACTGTCAGCATCCGGCTGGATAGGAGCCGGGAGAACCAGGAGCCTAAAATCCACCTGGAGGGCCTGACCAGGGACGTGTTTATGGCTGAGTCTGCAGTGAGGTCAGTAAACGGCAACCAAATGAATTAATGACACAAAAAAGACAAAATCACAAAGTAAAGCTTCAGTCCAGAACACCAAATGATTTTGTTACTGTCTTTTTCTTCTTTTTCTGAACATTAGAGACATCATCCGAAAGGTGGAGAGGACGGAGAACGAGAGGAAAAAGGCCTTGCTAGTGAGTGGACTCGTCGAATGGCAGTTTCCACATCGTAATGGGACGATGATGTCGTTTGACATTTTCACCAACCTCATCCTGGAGGAGGCTCTGGAGAACAAAGAGAAGAATGTGAAAATCAAGATTCATAATGAAACATACACAGCTGATGTGAAGTTTAGAAAAGCTGTTTCAGCAAATGGACGTAAAGAGGTGGAGCTGCTTAGAAAAGACCTGAAAGGTGAGTGTTCACATAGTCCTGATTCAACCTGTTTAAACACAAACTTGTTCTTCTGCACAGTGGTTACTTTCTAAAACTAACAAGAGGAATCACTTATTCTATTGTTTTAACAATGTTGGTCCCTTTTATTGGTCAAATTGTTCATTTGGGATTATTTTTTGTTATATGTACCTTCAATGCAGGGACATATAATCTGAGTAAGTAACTTCAACCTCAAAGTAAATAGATGCAGTAAAAGACTGACCTGACTCACTGTCAGTTTGAGAATACAGTGGGCAATTGAGATGTTTCGTCCACAGTTTGTTCTGGAAGTCAATTTTTTCTGTGGACCTTGTATAAGAATGTTTTTGTATTATTCTCATGAATCTGATTTTGTTCCAAGTCAGATTCAACAAACTCTATTAACTGCCTGAACTTTCTGACTGAAATTTCTGGTTTCAATTTGATGTCAACCATTCCTGAGGTTTCATCATCAACATCATTTTTCAAATGCAAAAATATTCCCAAAGAGCTTCAAGTCCTGCTTTCAGAAATCATCGGACAAAAGCAGAACACATTCAGCAGTGTCAGGACCCCGAAACAGATATTTATTAATATCTAAATGTAGTTTCTGTAGGGAAGTTCCTGGTGCTAAAAAAAAAGTTTATTTCCTGTGGTTCCATATTCCTGGAACTTTTTGGTCGAAAAGAGGCTTTAGAGTGACTTTCTTTTTACAAAGTATAAGGCAGAGCCTGTCACACTAAACTGGTTTAGTTTATCCTTTGGCCAGTTCATTACAGATAGAATATTTGATTTTTTAACATCAGTTCAAATGTGTAATAAAAAATGACGTCAGTCTAAACATTGTTATGAATGATGCTCAAAACCATGAAATTAATATTCAGCTTACGCAAAATTGTAATTTACCTTAAAACAAGAACTCTTCTTATTATTTCATCAGATGACGCTGCTCTACCTGCACATTGGGACAATATGAAAGGCGACCTCCTGAAGCTGTTTCCTGTGACTGCTGGATCTAAAGAATACAACGATGTGCAGACGGAGTTGACAAAGACTGGCCTCTCTGCAAACATCATCAGTGTATGTTCACTCTCTGATCACCTTAACTGTATACTGATAACTGATAATTAGGTGATGTTGATTTGTAATCTCAGGTAACATTTGCATAAACAAATCCTACAAATAAAAAAGCAAAACACATTCATGTCCTGGCAGCTGAATAGTTACTGCGGACGCCAACAAACCTGATTTGGTTTCAGCCAATAACCTTTGTTGCATCTCTCTCTCTTGTTTCCTGCCACTTCACATTCCTCTATCCAATACAGAAAAAGTGACAAAAATTCTTAAAAAAGAAACTTGTCTTCATTCTGTTGGCAGATTGAACGGGTCCAAAATGAGACACTGTGGCAGAGCTACCAGCTGATGAAGAAACAACTAGAGGTGAAGAATAATCACAAAAACAATGAGAAAATGCTTTTCCATGGCACTGCATCCAACTCCATCGATCTCATCAACAAACGAGGCTTCAACCGCAGCTATGCAGGAGCACATGGTAAACAAAGCCACACACACACCCGTTAAACACTGACTCTATCTGCAGTTAAAGCTTCCATGTTGCAGTAGTGGCAGTCTTCTTACTGAACTTTCATGACTGGGAATCATTCATGTATACATTTAGTTAATAATGGAGCTTTCACTTATTTTCTGTAGGTGCAATGTACGGCAATGGGTCGTACTTTGCGGTGGACCCTGTCTACTCTGCGCAGGGTTACTCCAAGGCTGATGCCAGCGGGCATAAGCGCATGTACCTGGCCAGGGTTCTGGTTGGAGACTTCGTCCAGGGCAGGTCTGGAATGATCACCCCTCCCTCCAGAGGCTCTGGGAATGCAGACCTGTATGACAGCGTCACCGACAATCCTGCAAGACCATCCATGTTTGTCACCTTCAATGACATTCAGGCATACCCAGAGTACCTTATCACATTCACATAAACTACTATTATTCCTCTGTGCAACAGTTCTGATCAAATTCTACTGCTATCATTTGTTTTATTGTTTAAATTCACATAAAACTATTTCTACCAATATCAAGCTGCAGTTGCTATTTTCTTGATTTTGTTTCCAAACACTCATGAATAACTGTAGAAGAAACCATCACACTGTATCTGAGTATAAGATTAGTTAGCTGGAAAATGTTTTAATGACAACTAAAAAGACAAGCATTAAAACCTTGAATATAAATATTGTAACACACTGTCATTATTTTCATTCATCTGCAATTCATTACGCATTTTTTTGTTGTGGAGACATTTGGAGCTGTTTAGGACTGTTGGCCTCCACCCACACCTCCCTTGTCCTGACTTAAATTTCTTTGGAAATACACAAAACCTTTTACCCAACTGGGAAAAGGTGTGGTTTGAATGAATTAGCATTAGCTTTCTGGTATTTTCAGTCATACCAGTGTCACGGCTCTATGGATGGAAATGCTCTGTTGCTTCACCACTTTGACTGAAACATCTCAACACCTATCCCTGATCCAGAACCATCACATGTTCACTAAAGTTTTAAATCTAAATTCTGCCTCATGTGTTTGTCCTGAGCAGTATGACATGCCAGTACTACCATACTTACCCAACACGCTATAACCTTATCCACATCCACAGAGGTATGCTTTGACTTAAATTCAGGATGTCAGATGGAAGAGTCAATTTTATGACGTTATTTTGTTTTAAATTAATTTTATTACAATTATAATTTATCCAGTACATGTTGACAATAAGTGTCGCCCCCCGACTTTTTGCAGGTTGGGATGTCTGCAAAGCAGCCTGGCCTATTCCAAGTGTTTTCAGTTTCGTCCATTTTTTTGAGGGTCTGAAGTGTATTTCACATTGTAGCTGCAAAAGCTCTGCTGCCTGATAGCCTCTCTAAATCTAGTCCTTATAGTCTCTCTAACTCTGGTCCTTATAGTCTCTCTAACTCTGGTCCTTATAGCCTCTCTAAATCTAGTCCTTATAGTCTCTCTAACTCTGGTCCTTATAGTCTCTCTAACTCTGGTCCTTATAGACTCTCTAACTCTGGTCCTTATAGACTCTCTAACTCTGGTCCTTATAGTCCCTCTAACTGTGGTCCTTATAGTCTAACTCTGGTCCTTATAGACTCTAACTCTGGTCCTTATAGTCTCTAACTCTGGTCCTTATAGTCTCTAACTCTGGTCCTTATAGTCTCTCTAACTCTGGTCCTTATAGTCTCTCTAACTCTGGTCTTTATAGTCTCTCTAACTCTGGTCCTTATAGACTCTAACTCTGGTCCTTATAGTCTCTAACTCTGGTCCTTATAGTCTCTCTAACTCTGGTCCTTATAGTCTCTCTAACTCTGGTCCTTATAGTCTCTCTAACTCTGGTCCTTATAGACTCTCTAACTCTGGTCCTTATAGTCTCTCTAACTCTGGTCCTTATAGACTCTCTAACTCTGGTCCTTATAGCCTCTAACTCTGGTCCTTATAGCCTCTAACTCTGGTCCTTATAGTCTCTCTAACTCTGGTCCTTATAGACTCTCTAACTCTGGTCCTTATAGCCTCTAACTCTGGTCCTTATAGTCTCTCTAACTCTGGTCCTTATAGTCTCTCTAACTCTGGTCCCTATAGTCTCTCTAACTCTGGTCTTTCGCTGTGCTCAGTATGTGAGAGGGGGAGTGGCCGTCGGTGTTTAACCACAGTCAGTACTTTGATTAAATAAACCGATAAATGACCAAAAATAAACCGTTTTTACGTGATTACCTGTCGATGCTTCATCAGGTCTGAGAAGTTTCTCTCAGCATGAATAAAAGCGGCCTGGTCTTTTCTGTCACACCTCAGATTCAGTCAGTGCAAATGTCCCCATGCTAGTCCTCTTCAGAGCCATGTAACTCCGTCAGATCTGAACACACAGACACGACACACACATTGTGTTATTATCTATGATGTCCATCACGAGTTAACGTCCTCAAACCCGCTTAGAACTCAGAAAAAAAGACGTAAATTATGACCAAATCATTCCAGCTGTGATTGATTAGTGACACAGCTGCAAACTGCAGGTTTGTGTTCACGTTTATTTCAACCACTATTTTGGTTGGCAGCTATCAAAATCAGTGACTTAATCTAAATAGTGAATGAAATAGTAGCCTTAATAAAAATAAAATAACTATTGGACAGGACTTGCTCTCAGTCTGGTTCTATTTACTGGTACAAACATCAGCGACACACGCCCTTACTACAATCATTCAGATCTGTGTAACGAAAAGTAGAAAAATTACTATTTGAAATAATTACTAGAAAACATTACGGCCGGAGCAAGCCAGCAGCATGTAGACGAAACTAACACTCGCGGGTTTTTATAGTTACTATTTCTGCACATAAATGTCTGTAACATTCCGGTTACATGCTAGTAATACTTACAGTAAAATACTTCCTACTCACAGCTTCAAAAAACATTTTAAAACATTAAACACAGGAACATTGGTTGCAGCATCACTCACATGTACTCACCTCCAGTTTGGGAGTATTGTCCTTTGCTGAGACACGTACGGTGCGTAAAGAATCCTTTCTATGCAGTTGCGCTAGTAAACCACCAGGTGGCTCCAAAACGCCATTTGTTGTATTACTTCAGTTCAGTGTTAAATTTCATTTCAATTTATATTTTTCACCACTATTGTTTTATTTATTGTTCTTTATTCTTTTCAATGTTGTTTTTAAATGTCCACTTTGCTGCTGTAATTATACATTTTCCCACTGTGGGACTAATAAAGGAATATTTGATGACTTAATTTAATCACAAATCTAAAAGATCTAACTTCATGAAGTCTCTAGTAAAGGATAATTTGTCTGCTAGTGGGTTTGCCATTTGTTTACTATCAACAATAATTATTTTATTTTATTTATGCCTTCTTCCCAGCCAATAGTCAGCTATAAATCCACTTTATGGTTTCCTATATTTCTAAATGGAAATACATTTTTCTTTGTGTATCAATATTTAAAGAGCCTTGAAATCCAAAACTGTAAATGGAAAAAAAAGTCTGAAAAGCTCTTAAGATTCAATGAGAATTAATTTATATTTCATTTTATCCACTACTGTAATAATGCAGTTTAGTAGAATAAGCAGACAAATACTGAGAATAAACTGGTATTTAAAGCAGAGACTACAGATGTTTTAAAGGTCATACTCTTCACAGCAAATTAAATGACATGAAACAAAACGTCAACAGTTTCAAGATCCTGGTGCTTTATTGTCCTCGATTCTGACATTAACAGCATGAGTGAAGAAGCAAATAGAGAAGTAAAAGAAAAACAATGACAAACTATTTCTGATACAGAAAATACAGAGTTTATGGAATTAAGATGAATTTCCAATTAAACTGAGAGAAAAAAAAAAGAAGCACAAAACCTCCAACAGATTTCATCAGCAGGTGTTTTGGAGGAACAAAATATTTATGTGACACTGATTTTGCATAATTAAACCTAAAAAGTGTGAAATCAACAAAATACAGGCTGAAATGAATCCAAAATTTCAGAATTAAAACACTTGATCAGAGAATACTCAACATATATCTCAACATATCTTTACTTTATAATGTGCTTTTATTTTTTAGGACCCCAAAAAAAAAAAATCTGTCAGAAAATAAAATAAAATAAAAACTCTTCAGAGACAACGAGCCTGAAGTTTGTTTTTTCTACAAACCAAAAGATTAGATGGAATGACGAAGCCACAGTTTGTTTTTCTCTTTCTCTCTTTTTGAGACTTTTGCACCAATTTTCATTCAAATTAAGCAAATGATCAAACTGGAGTAAATCATAAACACTTGTATGGTTCCTCAGCCGTCAGTGTTCGGACCATTCCTGTTTATTTTAGACTTAAAGGGTCTTTAAAAAGTTACAGGAGAATAAAAAACTTTGAATAATTTATTGATTTCAAGAATGTATCAATGAATTTAGGTACAGTTTTTTTTGCAATTGTAAAGCAAACTGTTCTCTACTGATCTACTTCTGTTCGGAGTTGGTTGCTTTTTCAATTATTGACCAAACTAATTTCACTGTAACTAAACTTAAGAAGATGAGTCTAATACATGAAACACAGAGCTGCAACTAACAACTGCTCTTTTTATTAATCTCTGCATTATTTTCTTGATTAATTAGTTGATTGATTTATTAAATGTCAGAAATAGGTGAAAGAAACCAGAAAATATTCACATTTAAGAAGCTGGAATGTGAGAATTTTGACCTTTTTTTTCCTCCAAAACAATTAATTTGTTAAAATAGTTGTCAATAATTAATTTGACAGTTAGCAACTATTTGTAGTACACAGAACAACTTCATTAATAGACCAACCTGGTTTTGGATTATAGCCTTTACTTCATTTCACACTAGTTAAATAGAAGGGTTAAAAAGGAGACAAAACTATAAAAAACATATTTAAAATAACCAATTATGTGCATCCAGACATGTTTCAGCCAATCAGGTATCTACCAAGATGGGTTGGGTATATGGTCATGTGACTTCAGACCAATCATCAAGGGGAGTATCCAATAAGAGACAGGGGTCAAAACCATATTTGGTCCACAAACCAGAAAAATACAGCCTAAAATCTTTGGTTATTTCTTGTGTTTTTGATTTTTTTCTCCTTTTTAACTACTAACCTGAGGAAGGCTGCAAGCTGAAACTCGTTGGTCTATTAATAAAGTTGTTCTATACTACAAGTGTTGCTGGAACTTTGACTTTCTTCCTTCTCCAGTAGATGAAGTTGTGCCAGAAACCTCCAGCCTGGTTTTATAGATGGCAACTAATCATCAAACACGTTTCCTCAGCTGTGCAGACAGAGTTGGGTCTTTGATTTGAAGGAGAAGCTTTAACTCAGCTGTCAAATTAAGAGCTTGGAAAATGGATGGATCAATTGTCCAGCTGACATAAAATATATTTATCTGCAATCATTCTGACAATCAATTAATTCTTAAAGTCAGATGTGAAGCAGAAAGTCTTTAACTTTGGGTTTTGGAGAGTTGGTCAAACATTTAAAAGACATAGCTTTGGTCTTTAGGGTGAATTAATTAGCATTTTTCACCTTTTACAGTCATTTTGTAGACTCAGCAGAATAGTGGACAAATTAATTGACATCTTAATAAACCGTGAGAATAATCGTTAGCTGCAGCAGCAAGTCTCAAGTTTCATTAATTATCAATGAAAGCAAACGAAGCTCATTTCTCTTCATCGACTCTTAACTGTGATCATCAATGCAAAAAAAAACCCTCTAACATGACGACACACAAACTGTGGCTAGGAATGAATGAATGAATGACTGACACACACACACACACACACACACACACAGGGCAGATTATAACCATTAATAAAAGTAAAACATCTGTAGGAATGAAGGAAACGTCTGTCATTTGTCTTTCTCGTCTTCACATCTGGATAATGTGACCAGAAGGCTGCTAGAAGTGAAGTCCAGATGTTTTGTACTAATCAGACTTCTTTAATTAACAGTGAATGACCTTTTTTTTTTATTGTCTCATTATTATTATTATTGTTGTTATTGTCACAGATTTGGGTTTTTTTAATAATGTTTGTAGTTAGAATAGAAAACCAGGAACTTGTTCGTCCACCAGCAGAGACGTTTGGTGTTCGGACATTATTTGGAAAAGAAAAGAAAAGAAGAAGAAAAGCTCCCAAAAGATTTAAAAGAACATTTCCAAACTTGAACTGAAGTGTGGAAAATAAACTGGGAGGACTGGTTTCATGTCGTGTACCTGGAAAATGTCTCAATGCACGAAAAAAGGAAAGAAGAAGAAGAAGAAGAAGAAGCAAAAAAAAGAATCCATAAAGACAAAAAAAAAATTGTGATTCAGATTTTTTTTTATCGTTTTAAACACCAGTTGAGCATCTTCACGGATCTTTACAAGCTTTGTCCCAAAAGTTCATGTAAATCCTTTTTTGTCTTTTTCCTTTTTCTTTTTTTTTTTTTTTAGAGTAAATCCAGAAATGCTCAGAAGAGTCAGACCAGTTGAGATCCAGTTCTCGTCTTTCTTTCTTTCCACCATGACGTCTTTTTTTTTTTTTTTTTCCTTTTTCTTTTAAAAGTCTCACAGTTCTTTTTTTTTTTTTTTCTCCATCCATTCAGCACCAGTAAAACCTTCGAGTATCCTGGTCTTGTGCTGACAGACGTTTATTCAAATGAAATGAAATAAAAGTGAAGAATCGTCTGCAAAGAAAATTAAACGACACTCTCCCAGAAGTCCAAAAACTAAACTAAACAAAAACAGCCAACCTGAAGAATAAGAGCTCAGAAAACACTGCCGATAGGGTGAGGTGGGTGGGGGGGGGTCAAAGGGGGGGTCGGGGTCTTTGGACGAGGTCGGGACGCAGGTTTCTGCTTCTTCATCTTTTTTTGTTTTTTTGAAGCTTTTCGTCTCCTGATATGAAATGCGGGTCCGTCGATTCGCCCTCATTTTTAAACCTCATTCAGAGTCACTCACAGTGTTAGCAAGAAAAGTCTCTCTGGATTGTCCGCCGTTCGACATCATCATCATCATCATCTTCGTCATCATCATCATCATCATCGTAGTCAGTTGAAGCGTGCTGGATCAGCTCAGTGTCATGATTTTAAAGGAAGAGTCTGTCAGTTTTCTTTTCTTTCTTTCTTTCTTTTTGAACCAAACCACCTCTAAAGCTCTGACCTCACACCGGTTCATGGAAACCCTTCAGTACCTCACCCCCCCACCCCCCCTACCCCCCCACACACAGACGGTGGGAGCTCTTGGTGTATCAGTGCCTCTAAAATTACTGTTTAAATATGTTTATAATCCTCTCAGCTCCACATGAACCAGCAGGTTTTAGGGTTTATTCCTGCTCTACTCATAATGTACTGAAATATTCTAATTGTGTGCTGGCTGCAGTGCCCCCAGCAACCAGCAGGGGGCTCCATCTAACTAGGACTTGATTCTAGTAAAGCACAGGTCTTTTTTTTTAACTGCTGCTGTTTTATTGTCTTTTAATTGTTCTGTTCTAGTTCGGGTCGGTGTCTCTATCGTCTTTCTACTGTTCAGTATGAAGCTTTCCTGAGTTCAGTTCTCTCTCTGTGATCATAGCTGTATAATCCTCTCAGCTCCACATGAACCAGCAGGTGTTTTTGGTTTTTTTTTCCTGCTCTACTCATAATGTACTGAAATATTGGCTGCAGTGCTCTCAGCAACCAGCAGGGGGCTCCATCTAACTGGGACCTGATTCTAGTAAAGCACAGGTCTTTTTTTGTTTTAACTGCTGCTGTTTTATTGTCTTTTAATTGCTCTGTTTTAGTTCTTCTTCTTCTTCTCTCTCTCACTCTGGTCCTGTCTGAGTTTAGTACATCGGGTCGGTGTCTCTTTAGTCCTTCTACGGTTCAGTATGAAGCTTTCCTGAGTTCAGTTCAGTCCTCTCTCTGATCATAGCTGTATAATCCTCTCAGCAGGTGTTTTAACTCCTGCTACAAACAGAAAGGTTGTCTACTGAAGTGTTTCAACCTTTTCTTTTCTTTTTTTTTTCTCTCTTTCCTGTTGTACTCTTTTAAGTCTGTGTGCTGTTACGCCCCCTACTGGTTGCCCGCCGTGTTGTGACCACATGAGACTTATTATCTTTTAGTTGTTCTGTTCTGTGTTTTTTCAGGTAATGATTAGTTGTTCTTCTTTTTTCTTTTGGTCCTGAGAAACACACCGTCTGTATTTAATAGATTAAGGTTGGAATCACAAATAAATGACGTTTTATTGTTTCCTCCTGCACATTTCTCTTCTGTTAGTTATTTTCTTTTTTTAATCTCAAAATAACTCTGCATGTATTACTTCTTGTACTTCTACTTCTTGTATTAATCTTTTTTCTATTTATGTGTAAATTAAACTAAACTAAAGCTAAACTTGAGGTTTGAGCTGCTGATGTAAACTGCTCTGATCAAACCATCAGAGAGTTAAATGATACTAAATAAAGAAACTAGGAAGCAAAAGTCTAATTTAATATCTGCTTAATTACGTCACAAACACAAATAAAGCTCTCTATCAAACCTCTGAATCACTTCCTGTCCTAAATCATGTGTTTTCTTCTTCTTCTCTAATTGTTTCTGTAGAGGAACATGTCGCTGTTCTTCATCAGAGTCTCAGAGCTGCTGTAGTGTTTTAAAATAGTAAAAATGAACCTGTAGATAATAACCAACGCTGCAATGATTAAATGCAACCTGAACAATAAGAAGTGGAACAACTAGTACGACTTATTATCTACCCTCAACAACTTGTTGAAGCAGCAAAGTGACGATAAAAGAGAGAAATCCTGATCAAACTTTAACATCATTATTATTATTATAGATGATTTTTGGTTTTAATTGATCTTTTTGGGGAGATTTTGTTGAATTCGTATGATTCTTAATGAAATCCTGTAAAGCACCGGGTCTGTTCTGATCTCACGTCATCACACGGACCTTTAAACAGGACAAGGTACTGGTTCTGGTATTGGTTCTGGTCTGTGAGGGGGTGAGGAGGTCAGGTACTGGTTTGGTTCTGGTTTAGAGGGGTTTGTGGGGTGTTTGGTGGGGGGGGGGGCGTTGGCGGGGGGTCACCGTCTCTGCTGGCTGTAGACGGGGAACGCCAGCGTGACGTTGAGCGAGTCGTTGTGTTGGACCAGCGAGGTGTGCTGGTAGTGCAGGACCAGCTCCTTCAGGGACCCGTAAAGGTTGTAGGGCTCCGCGAATCCGAAACCCGTACTCGTCTTGTTGATGACGCAGTGCTTCACCTCACCGTCCACCCTGAGGGACAAAGAGAGAGAGACATGGGGAGATAGGG